>NC_080670.1:54755693-55058193 GCF_030247195.1 Topomyia yanbarensis
TCTATTTGCGATCCTTTGAGCGCTCGAAGACGAAAGGATTCGTTTTGGGTGCTTTGAAGGTGATATTCTTCGCCGCCCTGGCGGGGAAAACCGAATCTGATTGATGCAATGAGCAAAGCAAACACGGATGCCTCGAAGTTTGCACAGCTTTCGCGAAACGAAGGTATTTCCTGATGAGAGGTTTGTTTAAGCTTTTAATTTCGGATTTGCGGATTTATTTGGTGTTGTTTAGTTTTGGTGTGAATGGTTGGAGCACACAATTTCAGAGAATTGGCGCGTGTTGGCTGATCCCTTGAAAAAGCTTACTTCGAATAATTTCCTACGACCGGTACCACTTTGCATAACGTTAAATCAGCGATGAACGGTGAACTACAGTCCTGCAGCTAATTATGCGTTTAAATTTTCCGTCAAATCATCAAATAAGCTGACAAACAGTGGACTGAGCAACACCGGCTGACTGCATTTTCTTTTGATATCGTCCAAGTCCACCGAGTTGTCTGGCAACGGTAGATACTTGTCATCATACTCAGGTCCACGACGGAAAGTTTCCTCCGTTCGCATCGTTGCTCGCAGAGAATCGGATTAATTACGCCAAATTGTCCCACTTACCGTGCTGCAAGTGATGATATTGTCCACCACGACTAGCTTGCCTAAGTACTGACTGGTACCGGGCTGAGTGATGTAATGAACCCCACTCGTTTTTCCTCGCACAGAAGCATTACCAAAGCTAAGCTCGGCGAGTGCTTCATGGGAATAATTGCCCAATCAATTCGTCAACCGTCAATGGTCCCGGGACCAGTGTCAGCTAAAAAGGAAGTGCTTCAAACACAAAGCCCAGGCGGACGTGTGCCTCAGGTAAATTTAGGTCAATCCTGTTGGGACGTTCTGCTGTTATCATGTAGACAACCACCTGCTGGATAGAATCTGGAACGTGTGCCGTCAGCTTGTTGCTCCTTGCAAAGCTAAACACAACACTCTTCGCAAATCAGCTGAACTGCTGACGCACCTTTCCCGCATAATGAAGAGCCTTCACAGGCACGTCAGCGTCACTTTGGCAGGACAACGATTGTGCTACAAAAAAAAAGTTCTAATGCCGGTCAACTGTGTTAACATTCACCAGGGGAAATACTTTTCTTTCGTTCCGAACAAAAAAAAAAATCGAAGGAAATACACGCAATGACAAAAGATTCGCCAGAGGGGACAATTTTTTCGGAAACATGAAACGAACGAAAAAGTTCTTAATTATTTCTTTTCACTGTGATACGCGTTTTTGGTAGCGTTTGGACCTGGTTTCGTGTAACTTTCCTTTTTTCCTCGAATATAGATCTACAATGGCAGACAAGCGCTGTGTTATTTTTCTATCGGATCAAACAAGATGCTACTTTTGTTGTAGCAAAATTACTCGAACTGCTACTGCAAGTTTTCATGGTTCCGATTTTTCTCTAGCAACTGGAATATTATTCACGTTGTTATTAATTTGTAGAACAACCGTAATTTCCTACATGAATAAACGCATAGATAAACAACTACTATTTGATAAAGGTGCTCTCCGAAAGATAACAACTCACTCCGTTCAAAGATATTGTCTTGGTCCCCGTCTTCGGTTGAAAAGGTTATTACAATGTTCGAGCATCAAGTTTCCGCCACACATACACACCAATGATGGCCTTTCGTTGAGTCCATCGCTGTGTGCTAATTTGCAACCAGAAAGCAAAAAGAGTTTTAGTCCTTCATCGCGTCCACCCTCGGTGCTGCGTGTCTGCTGGCGCCTGATAAGAAAAGACAAGTTTGCTGGAATTAATTACCGTCACTTATTTTGCTATTTCATCCCTACGTCATAGTTAACCTCGAATGAGTTGGCGTGAGCCACGTGGGGACAGGGAGCTGTTGAATCGAAGGCAGGGAAATGCTTGTTTTTGCAAGTCTGCGCGTTTTTGCTACACTCCCACCGACAAGAAAATGATGGTCTTCGGTAATCTTACCTTACAGACTGGGGGTATAATCTCAGAAAATAGAATCCAGAAACCACCAGGTGATGATCGAAGTATTCTGAGATTGGGCCAGAGCAGCGTTGGGTTGCCTCTTAATTGTGGTTCTTTGTTATGATGGGGAGTCACTTTGCCAAACGAAAGAGGATCCAGCTTCGAGTCTGGAGGGCGAACAAGCTATTATTGTAACACTGGATAGTAGTATAGTTCAAATTCGGTTTAAAAACCGAATCGGTAGGGAAGCTGCATACATGTACTGAGTACAGGTTGTATAAATTAAATCAACTATTGAAGGTAGCTAGGTAAATTTCTCGACACCTGCGTTAAGGGGTTACATACCTATTTGATTTGTGCTAAAAATGTCAAGGAAGTTTGAATTTACGTAAAGGCTTGCTTTATCAATGATTTCATTACATCAAACTTATAGTATTTTGGTAGTACGTTTTTCAGTGAAATAAACAAGCATAAGTTTATAAAAATATATTGATAATTATAATTGGCAGAATAACCCTTTTCTATTTAAGAGGTTTGCGGTGATCACGATTGAAAACCAATAGATCAACTAAAATCGCAAAACTCAAAAATTCCATTAGTATATGAGTATTCCTCGTACCTTAACGATTAGTTAAATGTATAGTATTTTTTCCTGCATTCCAGAACGTTTTTCCTAAAAAATCGCTGCTTTAAGCTCTAAAAATGTATTAAAAAATTCTCATTTGCAAAACTAAAATTTATGGATAAAAAAGGAATCGTTAAGGTACGAAAAAATTAATAACGATCAATTCAACAAAAAATTTAAGAAAATCGGTTGTGGTTTTTCGGCGATCGTGATCACGGAAAACTGTTTTTGAAAAATGACATTTCGAGAAAATCGAGTTTAAAATTTCAAGTTGACGGGTGGTAGTGATAGACGAAGCGCTGTAACTTTCGATCTATTACTCAGATCTCTATAAAAAATTAAGAAAATATTCTCAAAGAGTTGTACTTTCAGATAAAGAAAGAAAAAAAATCCCCTTAATTTAAATTTCATAACACTAAATACGCGTCAATTCCCTGAGCACTTATTCGTGGCAAGGAATAGTAAGTTTATTAATAATACTGATATCAATTTGATACTCGTATTATAGTTGAGCGGGGCTTGCCGACGGGAAAATGACCTCGGAATGTACCGGAATGGTCTCTGTCATTCAGAAATGGGGCATTGGAAAATCGGCAGAGCTAACACGTTCTACATCCCGAAATCAAGTTGTGTGCATGGGGAAGCAAGACATATGCAGACAACTTTTTTTCATAACACCGGATTTGGAAGGTTAACACACAAACACGCACCCTCGCGATCATGGCGTTTCCGAACATGTTAAGGATAGTTCTACAGAAATGCCTGGACGATGGCTATTTCCCGGATCGATGGAAGATCCAGAAGCTGGTGTTGCTGCCAAAACCAGGGAAACCACCAGGAGATCCAGCATCGTATCTGCCTATATGACTGCTTGGTACTCTTTGTAAGCTCCTGGAAAGGGTCATCCTCAACAGGCTGACGACCTACGCTGAAAGTGAGAACGGACTATCGCAGCGGCAGTTCGGGTTCCGGAAAGGGATATCGACGGTGGACACCATCCCCACAGTCATCGCGAGCACGGAGAACGCATTGAAGAAAACTGCGCCGTGATAACGATAGACGTGAAGAACGCGTTCAACAGTGCTAGCTGGGGGACGATTGCCGTAGCGCTGCACAGAATTCGGGTTCCGAACTTTCAGAACAATTCAGGGCTCCATACTCGGCTCAACGCTCTGGAATATAATGTACAACGGATCGTTAACACTGGAACTGCCCAGGGAAGTTGAGATCGTCGGCTTTGCAGATTACGTTGTCCTGACGATAACCGGCGAGACCCTTGAGGAGGTTGAGATATTGACGGCAGAGACAGTAGGCATCGTAGAAATCTGGATGGCTGACGTCAAGTTACAGCTGGCTCACCACAAGACAGAGGTACTGCTGGTCAGCAACTGTAAAAAAATCCAGCATATCGAGATCAGTGTCGGGGGACAATCCATCCCATCGCTGCATGCGCTGAAGCACCTGGGTGTGATGGTCGACGATCGTTTAAATAACAACAGCTATGTCGACTATGTGTGTGAGAAGGGTGCGAGGACAACTAACGCATAGGCAAGGATCATGCCGAATCACAGAGGAGCAAGAGGCAGCACGAGACGTCTCCTGGCGGGTATCTCCTCCTGAATACTGAGGTATGGCGTACCGGCCTGGGCTACTGCCGTTCAAAGCGGAACCGGATGACATTGACAAGCACGTTTCACTTGTTGGCTGTTCGTGTCGCGAGTGCATACAGCACGATATCGTCGGAGGCGGTTTGCGTAATTGCCAGAATGATTCCCATCTGGCTGAGGACGGGACGCTACCAGCGGAGAAATATACGTATTGCAAGGAGACTGGTCCGAGCGGACTCGTTGGCTAATTGGCAGCATGAGTGGAACAACGCTGAGAAAGGAAGGTGGACCCACCGACTCATCCCAAATGTATCTGCTTGGATACATAGGAAACATGGAGAGGTGAACTTCCCTTTGACGCAGTTTTTGTTCCGGCACGGATGCTTCCGGAAGTACCTGCATCGGTTTGGACATGCTTCGTCACTCCTTTGCCCGGAGTGTGTGGACGTTCAGGAAACACCGGAACACGTGGTATTTGAATGCCCTAGGTTCGAAGAAGTTCGTAGGAGTATGCCTGGTTTGACAGTGGACAATATCGTCGAAAAGATGTGCCACAACGAGTGTATCTGGGACGCTGCTAACAGAGTGGATACGAGTATACTCTCCGTGCTACAAAGGAACTAGCGAAGGGACCAACAAAGTAGCGGCTAGAATTGGCTAGAACGCCGACGGGAAACCACAAATCGGGTTTCGGGAGAAACGCCGGGGAACTTTCCGACGGTGTAGACTAGGTCCATCGCCGGGGACCAGTTGAGTAGTACGCGACATAATACCAGGCTTGGGACGTCGGGGCGCCAGTGAACCGGATGTCAGGCTTCAACGAAATCGCCCTACCGGGTCGCTCGTGAGGAGACTAGATCCACCGCCGGGGATTAGACCGAGTAGGCCGTGTCGAATAGCTAGCAGTGGGACTTTGGGGCGTCAGTGACCCGGAAGCTACGCTGGACGAACCTCAGCACCTACTGGCTGGCCCGTTGAGCAGGCTAGGTCCACCGCCAGGGACTAGACCAAGTAGACGGAGCTGAGAGCCAAATGGCTCACAGAAAGGTAAATCGGTATCGGGAGCAATCTACCGCCTGGGAATTCACGGTAGGGTAATTTCACCGCCGTGGACTACCCGACAGTATCATGATCAAAGGGGGAGCTAATTGGCTCACGAAACAAACACCGGTACCGAGAGAAATCCCGTTACCGGAGAACTCTCAGTCGGAGTACGATAATATCTAAGTTGATCTCGATAAAGATGGGAGCTAAACGGCTCAAGGAAGCGAGTATCGGTGTCGGGAGTAATTCCTCCGTAGGAGAACTACCGGTCGGAGTAGAGTGAGTTCACCGTTGGAGACTATCCATATAGATCGTGATAAGGCCGGGAGCTGAATGACTCACCGAAACTTGAGCTAAATGGCTCAAAAAATCAGCAGTTAAACGGCTCACGAGGACGAGAGCTAAACGGCGACGTAATAGATGAAGACAAGAAGCGAGAGAAGCGACGAGAGTTGAATCAGTCGAGCCACTTCATGAACCAAGTGGGGCTCCGAAATAGAGCAGAAGAAACAAGTGCGACGAAAGCACAACGATCCCCCCACGAAGTAATACCTTGCCGTAGTTCCGTGGGGAAGAAGGGCGTAAAAAGTAAAGATTGTTTTTAGTGGTTAGGCACGAACGTGAGTCGTGAGTCCCACACAGTGCCAATACACTACAGACCAGGCTTTTGAAACTTTTTAAACCTTTTAACATACACACACGCGCACACACGCACACACACACAGCGGAAGGATGACACCGACTAGAAAAGGCGAGTGGGCTAACAGCACGACTGCCTCCGTCCTAACAAAACCCTGCAGGTCCGGGTACGTTCAAAACTCGTCACCATTCAGTTGGTGGTATGTACTCAGAAAGGTGAGATGCTCTTCGAGCTGAAGATAGACCCGACGGTCAAGAGCGTGACCTTCAAGATACTCATTAAAAAGTCGCTAGGCGAGGAGGCAACCGTAAGGGCCCTAGCCCACGAGACAGTGATTGAGTGCAGGAACCTGGACGAGATAACAACAGGAGATGAGCTGAAAAGTGCGCTGAAGGAACAATGTGATCTGAGAGACACACCAACGGTAATTCGGATGAGGAAGGCGTACGGCGGTACGCAGACGGCGTCGTTACAGCTCTCCACAATGAGTTGTTGGAAAAGGTCGAATCAAGGTTTGGTGATCAGTGTGTTCACTGAAGGCTGTCCCTAGAGTTTCCAGACAAATGGAGAGATGCTTCAAATGCATGGCTTTGGGCACCAGGCGAGAAATTGCAAAGGCCCGGATAGATCTGATCTGTGCAAAAAATGTGGGGAAAAGGGACACTTTGCAAGAGACTGCACGAAGTAACCGATGTGCATGCTCTGCACAAAGGAGGGTGGGAAAGACCACATGACGGGAGGCTTAATATGCCCAGCGTACAAAAAGGCGATGGAGTGCCAGAAGTGATGGAAGTGACCCAGCTAAACCTCAATCATTGCGACACTGCACAGCAACTGTTGTGGCAGTCTACAACAGAAACAAATTATTGCAATTATTGCGGAGCCGTATCGAATCCCAATCGACAATGGTAACTGGGCGTTGGATAAAACAGGAACGGCTGCAATTCATGTGGTGGGAAAATACGCTACAGAAAGTGGTCTTAAACTCATACGAAGGCTTCGTGTTTGTCAAAATTAATGGGTTCTTTATATGTAGTTACTACGCACCCCCTCGATTGACGGTAGAGCAACTATGCAATGAAGGCACCAGCACAACTTTCCGAAGAAATGGACGGGAATCCATCATCGATGTTACCTTTTATAGCCCGTCATGGAGAGTTTGCGAAAACTACACGCATAGTAACCACCTGGCAATCCGGTACAGTTTTGGTCAACGATACCAAGCGTCAATACAGAGGGAGAGAGCTCACGAGCGGAAGTGGAAGGTGAAGTCAGTTGACAATGATCTCTTTGTGGAAGTACTTCAGACAGCGAGCGACTCCTGTGACATGAACGCGGAAGAGTTAACAGAAACGCTAGTAAGAGCATGCGACATCACAATACCAAGAAAACTAAAGCCACGAAACAGACGACGTCCAGCGTACTGGTGGGGCGAGGAGCTCGGAGCCCTCCGCGCAAGGTGCCGTAGAGCCAGAAAATACGCCCAGAGAGCAAGCACCGAAGCGAACAGAGAGGAGCGTAATATAGTGTGCCGCGCCGCAAGGGCACCATTGAAACGTGAGATAAAGCGAAGAAAATCGATTTGCTTTAAAGAGTTGTGCCAGGGTGCTGACGCCAACCCCTGGGCCGACGCATACTGTGTGACGATGACGAAAATCAGAGGGCCCACGATACCTCTGGAAATGTGCCCTGATAAACTGAAGGTTATTGTAGAAGGGCTCTTTCCGGAGCACGACGTGGCTGATTATACCGTATGGCGAGGTAGAGCGGGACAATCCCGAAGTGATACAAGTGTTCAATGAGGAACTCATCGTATTGGCAAAGGGTTTAAAAGTGAAGAAAGCGCCCGAACCACATGGTATTCCCAACATCGCATTAAGAGCGGCAATCCAGACACTCCCGGATATGTTTAGAAAAGAGTTTCAAAAGCTTCTAGACGAGGGCCACTTCCCTGATAAATGGAAGATACAGAAGTTAGTGCTACTGCCTAAACCTGGTAAGCCCCCCGAGGATCCATCGTCGTATAGACAAATATGCCTGCTGGATACGCTCGGGAAACTCTTGGAGAGGATTGTCCTTAGCAGGTTGACACTGTTTATGGAAAGCGATAACGGGTTGTCGAAAAACCAGTTCGGATTTCGGAAGGGCAAGTCCACGGTGGACGCCATTAGGACAGTGATCGAGAGAGCCGATATGGCGCGCAAACAGAAAAGACGTGGAAATCGATACTGTACCGTGATAACGATAGACGTCAAAAATGCGTTCAATAGCGCAAGCTGGCAAGCCATTGCGGAATCACTGCACCATATGTGGGTCCCTAGCTACCTGTGTAGAATTCTAAAGAGTTATTTCCAGAACCGGATCCTGATCCATGAGACAAACAGGGGACAAAAAACGATTATAATTATGGAGGGAGTCCCGAAGTCCAACGGTTTGCAACGGAATGTATATCGGCGTACTGACACGTAAGCTGTCTAGGGGCATAGAGATCGTCAGGTTCGCGGACGACATTGTAATAACGGTACTGGGAGAGACGCCGGAAGAGGTGGAAATGTTGGCGACGGAGGCGATCGACAGGATTGGAAACTGGATGCAATGAGTGAAGTTACAGATAGCCCATCACAAAACGGAGGTGCTATTGGTCAGCAACTGCAAAGTACTGCAGCGAACAGAAATCACTGTCGGGGAGCATGTCATAGTCTCGAAGCGGGCGTTGAAACAGCTGGGCGATTACCGTCTGAACTTCAACACTCACGTCGACTACGCTTTATCCAGAATCATGCCGAACAACGCCGGGCCATGCAGCAGCATGAGGCGTCTTCTCGCTAGCGTATCATCGTCGATACTGAGGTACGGAGGCCCGGTCTGGGTTGCAGCGATGGAGACACTGCGAAATCGAGTAAAGCTGAGTAGTACGTTAAGGCTCATGGCCATGCGGGTCGCGAGCGCGTACAGGACTATTCTCATCAGAGGCAGTCTGCGTTATGATCCCTATCGGCATCATCCTAGTGGAAGATAACGAATACTATAAGCGGCAGGGGACCAGGGGAATACGGAAAACAATGAAAGCTGACTCGATGGCCAAATGGCAGCATGATTGGGACTCGTCGGAAAAAGGAAGGTGGACTCACAGACTCGTACCGGTTCTCTCGACCTGGGTAAATAGGAGACATGGTGAAGTGACCTTCTATCTGACGCAGTTCCTGTCTGGTCATGGTTGTTTTAAACATCGGTTCGGACACGCTGGGTCACCCTTTTGTCCGGAGTGCCTAAACGTCGAGGAAAAACCAGAGCATGTGACCTTCGTTTGTTCCAGATTTGACGCAGTGCGAATCTCCCTACGCTTAATGTAGAGAATATTGTGGCAGAGATGTGTCGACACGAGGGCACGTGGAATGCCGTCAGCAGCGTAGTGACACTAATACTGTTGGAACATCAGAGAAAGTGGCAACAGCAAGCTGGCAACACCAACTAGTAAGATATGAGCGAGTGGTTCAAGTCTGTTACAAACCCTATGAGTTTGGTCGTGAAGGGACGCGAACCAGGTCTTATGGCTCCTCCAGATCGGTTTACGCCCCGACGGGTTCCAGCGCGGTGACGGAGAAACGAGCACTAAGTTAGTAACATCAACAAGAAGTTTCTTGTCGGTTAAAAATCCTGCGAGGGTGGCTGTGAAGGGGTGCGAATCACGTTTCGGCATCTCTGGATCGGTCCACGTTGGCGACCGGTTACGTTGCGAGAGTGCGATAGCGTGCTGACTCAACGTACGCAGGGGAGCCAACGGGTTCCGCATATTGCAGAGGGGCCAACGGGCCCATGAACTGGCTTAAGAGAAATGCACGCAAAGATACTTCAAGTCTTTAAATGTTTTGTTATCTTTCTAATTGCACCTGTTTGCACCTGTTCTAATGTGAGTCCCTCCACTCGTAGCAAACCGACGGCAGCAAAAGAAGCAGAACAATCTGTATTGTTTGTGGGGCTCTTAATTTGTGTGCCCGCAGAGATGTTGGCTAATGTCAGTTCAATGCAACCGGAATCGGGGTGCCATATACGTGATTAGAACCCTATAATCCCTAAAAATAGACAGGGAGGGGTTAAATGGGATTAAAAAACCACTTTCATAGCTATAGACATCCCGCTCTTTATCATTCAACCATAAAGTTATTTTTTAATTATTTAACCAAACAAAGAATGTAAGGATTCAGCATTCCCTTCACCACATGCGGACTGTGGCGAATAAAATATGAACTATTTTACACTTAGTTAGCCGGTGATGCAATTAGTATGGTCCGTTAGCATTTCTCGAGCTGGAGTAATAAAGCGGCGAGATTTTGGTTGGCTCCGGTATGTAAAGGGGAACATGGTATGGGGATGTAGAGGAGAAACTTTTGCAATGCTTCAATATGTTTCGCCGATTTACTCCGGAGCCGGTTGAGGGAACGATGGGACGCAATCACGGATATGATTGGATGAGGGTCGAAACGGCATTCAAACGTGGTAGATTTAATTAAAAAGCAAACTTTTACCTCGGTGCACTCCCGACTGATCTGCACTAATCCTTCATCATGTTTAACTTGCTTTCACTCTGCTGCCTTCCAATCGGCACTCGGCTATTCATTGGGTGGAACCATAATAACGGTTTACGTTGCGTTGGTTGGTATTTCGTTGGCTTGAAGTTATATTTCTAGTTTACATGAATTTTGAAACGAGTGTTCGAGTCCAGAACTAATCCAATGCTGATTACCGCAGTTACCAAAACCTTTCAACAACGCACGGGGGTAACAGTCAGCGCACAACACATGGTATATTTGTGTAAAGTTTGTCTCCGTTGACCGACGGGATAGACTAGGACAAAACCGGGACAGACTAGGACAAAACTGTTTCACAAACAAAGCGCATTTGAAATGCAAATTTCTTCTGCTTATTTAATCCAAACCTGCTAGCGAGCGTTCCAACGGTTCTTTCTGGTGCTCCTCTCGAAACCCCATTTTTCTTTCAATTCTACACGCAAATGTTAAATCCCTTCAACGATGTTGGAAGTTACGCGAATGATGTTAACTGGTGGACCCCAGCGTGATGAGCGACGGTGGAAACTTTTATAATGAGCTACGAATCTTGATAAGTTTGTTTTGTTTCTAC
Source organism: Topomyia yanbarensis (assembly GCF_030247195.1). Classification (NCBI taxonomy): domain Eukaryota; kingdom Metazoa; phylum Arthropoda; class Insecta; order Diptera; family Culicidae; genus Topomyia; species Topomyia yanbarensis. Next base: position 54,766,731 of record NC_080670.1, read on the forward strand.
TGTATTACACACCATGTTTTTGCTAGCCCGTCGTCGGAAGAAGCCCGCAGGAAACGTTACAGTGAAAGTCCCCGAAGCACAGTGTCGCCTAGCCGGACAAAACCTCAAAATTTTATTTTTGATTTTTCATGATTTAACATTTTTCTCTGTTTCTTAACAGGTTGAATAGAGTCTTCTCAAAATATTAAGTCCCGAGGACGATAGTTCGATTTTTTACATGACTTCAAAGGTGAAATAGATGATAAATTCCGACGAAAACTATTTTCAAATCTAAGTTATTCAAATGCATATATCTTTTTAGTTAAGATTCCGATTGGGGTCAAACTGATTTCATGTGAAAGGTTATTCGCTGGACTTATAGCTGCCATTCAATTTAGTAGATACATGCCTTTCTTCTCGCTCAGACATGAAAAACAAATAATAAATCGAGCAATAGTTTAAAGTTATAATGTTCAAAGTGGCTGTACTTTTTTTTGAAACGGTTCGGAAAGATCGCTTGTTGTTCACGATACTCGAAAATTAGTGTACTTTCCGAAAATGAATATCTTGTTTTGCCCCTTTCTGCCCCGAGGTATGAAAAAGGTGATTTTTCATGATACGTCTGAAGGAGACGCATGGTAGCCTTTGACTACCCAGGGTTCGCAATATAATTTATAGATGTGTCTTATCATTATCAACAATTGAAAAAATGTGTGTTCTGCTAAAAAATTCACCGCACCTAATTTTTTGAAAGTGAATTTTTCGAAATAGTGCACTTTATATTTGTAAATGTTGAATTTTCGAACCACCCTAAGTGCTAAAATTTTGAGGAAATAAAAAAACAAAAAATAAACATCAAATATGAATTCAGCGTCACAAAATAACCCTAATGTGAAGTTTTCATCAAATTCGGGCCACTTTTGAGGTTTTTTCCGACTTTTGTATGGAAGGTGATCACTGTGCGAAGGTGGGCTTCGCTGCAGTTCGTTGCAAAGTTTGCTGAAATTTAGTATCGCTTCAAAGCGCGTAGTCGTTGCGGTATTGTGCGGGAAGGAAACAAACGGAGGTTGGTTGGTTGTCGGGGTTCAGAATTGGGGTTAAGCGATTGATTTGTTCCATTGATCAAAGCGTAGTGTGAGCTACTAGAAAAATATAAAAAAAAAATTTTTGTAACTAGACACTTTTTAACTGAACCACTTTTAGTTGGACCTCCGCTAGGTGAACGATTGTCAAACTAAAAAGCATCGGAATGTCATAATGTCATGTATACAGATGCATTTAAATTACGACATCGCTTCATACTAGTTTTTTACATCTGTCAGTGTCAGGCGAATCAAACTCGTTAGTCGAACAAAGGCTAAGAGCTAACCAGTGAATCACGATTGTATTCGGCTTTTTTGGGAGTGTTCTAGTTTAGATGTAGAAACATTCATATTGAACCAAAAGAATAATTTGTCGTCAATATAAGTGCCAACTATGTTTACATGAAATCCCTCATATGTACTTTGACCACGGTGTGTGAATGGGGAAGATATAATTTGATACACAGGATATTTATAATGAATTATGGAAGTCCAGATTTATGTACTGCATCGTTGAAACATGCTTCCTCCCTGTTTGTAGTCAATGTCATTGACTGCCGGAAAAACATTAAAATTACATATACTTACAGCAATAATTGCAATTAAAGCCGCATTCTGGTTTTACTTCTTGGGACTGAAGCTCATAGTCATAAAAAATACAATAATTTAATAATAAGACCGTGACGCACATATTTCTCCCCTCTGGTTGCTCGAGCTACCCCCACGCAAAGCAGTTTCGGGCGGTTCACTGGTTCGGTGAACTAAGAGGAACCTGCTAGCACTGTGTACACACTGAAAACCCTCACCTGGTTCGGTTTGCAATGATTCGCACGAATTCTTTCGACGAGGGTCGTCAGAAATCAACCCCCGGGGCCTCGGCACCCTTATCCGCAAGTTTGTAATTTGTCCGGGGCAACTTTAATCATCGTAGACAATTTAATTATGCTGCTACCATTCATCATACTGAAATACGATGCGACTGTGTTGACGTAGTGGGTACACCATCGAACCGACCTTTCCCTTCCTATCATGGAGATGATATGGCGGACGTCGACCGTGCAGATCGGTGTGTCCCATCCGGAATGGATTAAAGGCAAAATTTACCTACAAAAGCTGAAAATTTCATTTCTCACATGTTACATCAGTAATGCCTGACGTAAACTCACTAATCGATTATCTTCCAAATAATTGAAAAAATATGGTACAATTATCACGTGATATTACACTAAATTCTATAATATGAAAACAGAGCACAATTGCGAATAATCAATAGATTTCGTAAGGTGGGCTGATTTGATGTTCATTTTCCGAAAAAAAAAAAAAGCCTTTTTTGGTCCCCTTTGGGGGCCCCAGATAATTAAGCAGACTTTTGGGTCGAATGGCCTGGCAATTTTTATAGAAAAACATACTTTTGTTGACTAACATTTGAGTAGGGTGACCATATCCGGCGAGTAAATACCCACGACAGTCGAAAGCGAACATCTCGTTGCCTCTCACTCGAACGTTCCTGGTGGAATTCTCCCCAAAACTGGAAATCTTTGATATAACTTCGACCACCGAGCAATTAGTCGGATTTTTACACATTCGGTTCTTACTACACCTTAATCAGCGAAGGTTCTAAACTACTTTTAAACCAATCTGCACATATTAATTGATCGGATGAGACGAAATATATTGAGATTGTCGCGAAAAACCAGCGAGGAGTTTTCACTCCTTAATACACATTATTGAAGTAAAGCAGCAACATCAACGGTCCCAACTAGCTTCTCAAGGTTATTCCTCACGTAGAAGTACTTGGCAACCAGGGTTACCATATTCGTAGATTTTTTTGTAATGTCACCGATTTTTTTCACAATTATTCATTAGAGATTCTTTTTCACAGATGACAGATTTTTGGCATTTGATGAAAAAACACAGATTTTTGGAAATACTGTGATTTTTCGAAATTTATCACAAATTTTCTCAGATTTTTGTTTTGTTTTAATCATCACATATGGTAAAAAGAAATTTTCGACCGAAACATGTCAATGTGGCATCCCTGCTGGCAACCATTTTCTTTCGATCTGCTAACTAGGATGCCCAGTCAAAAAAGGGCAAGTTGCTGGCTAATGGGGGGCTATTTGTCAACTCGGATGCGCTAATTGCCCTTCAATTTGCCAGCAAATTGCTGGCAATTAGGGAGCTATTTCAAATGCAACATTTGGGCGATTTGCCGCCGTCATTTTTTGCCGCCCAACCCGCCCCACAGTGGCACGACTTAGAACAAAAGGTGGACTAAAGTCCAAACTTTTCCGTATCGGTTCATATAGGACGATTTTATGTAATTTTGGTACGCTGAATTCGTTTTCGATATTAAAACATTTCAAAAATGAACATTTACTATTCATTAGGGTGTCTCAATTTTTTTTTCTGAATCGTTCTTAAAATTTGTGTATATTAACTTTCGTATGCTAAATCGTTTTTGATATTAACATTTGTAAAACAAATTTTATTATACATTAGGGTGGCTCAAAAATAAAATTGTTGTGAAGGTTAAAAAAAAAATTTAAAGACATTTTTGTGCGCTGAATCCCTATGTTGGTTATAAAAATAGAAATTAACTTTACTACTTATTAGAGTTACTCAAAAGTAAATATTTTGTCTTTTATAATGATTTATTTCAATTGTAATTTTGGAATTTATTTTCCGTATTCAAACGAATTGATTGACATCTCATTATGGGGCTTCACAAATGACTATATTATTTTTAAGGATCAAATAAGATGTGATCGACTAATTTAGGAACGTTTAATTCATTAGTGGGTTACTTGGTATGGAAACTACATTTTCTTTCATTTTCAAAACAAACATTTTGAGCGTCTTAGTTGAATATTGATTTACATTCACTAATCAACAAGATGTTTAACGATTTTGTTTTCGCAGGTGTGTTTTAAGTTAATTAGATTGCTTATTTCATACCTTAAATAAAAATAAATCCAAAATCCTTTTTTCGCGTGTATGGTTCATTTAAAAATGGTTTTATTTTATTTGGATAATATCGCATACCCTTAAGCTATATCAGTGCTATGCAAACTCGGATGAAATAGTCTCACCAAATGACCAGAAGTCAACTGTGTTCACTTAATTTAACAGTTATTGCGTAAGTTAGCAAAAATAGTTCATGAAACATTTTACGACACATTTCAGATGGTTGAAAATATTTACTGAATTTTAAATATTCTTAATTCCTTTACCACTTAAAAACCATACTTCCCATTCGGCTCCTTACTCTTGATCACTAGTAAAACCCTTGTAGATCATGCTCTAAATGCTATTTGAAAGTTTTGCATAAATTAGTGTCATTATTCTAGTTATCAAGTGAATATTCAAATTAAATATCAGTAATAGCCATACGTCTCTATTCACAGTTTTTTTCAAATTTTGACTGCTTATCGCAAGTTTTCGCAAAACTAGCATAGGCTCATTTTAAAGAGAAAATGAAAAGCTTTCGAATGAGCATAGTGTGATCGCGGGCATTCACGGGCGTCGTTGTTTTTATCGCTTTAGAAGTTCGAATTCAATAAAAATTCATGACAAACAGTTATCTAAACACTAACTAAACCAACTAGTGACTTATTTTTGGCGATTTAACGATGTAATTTTATCACACGGATAATTTTGGTGAAGTAATGCAATTCATAAAATCAACCGTTTCTTTGAAAAACGAGAATCACCGTATGTAGTTCCTATGGTCAAATAATGCAAAAAACACTCGAGTTATGCCCTTCAAAAAGCTGTCAAAAATTCATTTTGCATTCAAATCACCTAAAATCTCGCGAAAATGTCTCTGATGGCTCAGCTGATACGAGAAAAATACTAGTGAGAATATCGCATAACCTTCATATATGGACTTAAGTCCGGGCTCGTCCCACTATGCGCCTTTAAATCGCCGCCTTATTTTCGGATTCATTATCTACTCACATATACTTACCAGTATACTAGGTAATCACCACCAAATTATAGGAAGAATCAATAGTGCAATTGATATTGCACTCCAAAACTTATCACCCTATGACGTTCATTAAGACTCTAGGTCAGAGATCTTGTTCCACTGTACTTACACACGATTCCACAATTTCCCACATTCGTTGGCTAAACGAAGTGCACCAGACAAAGTACAAGTGAAAACACACCAATTGTTCAAAAAAACAATTTTAAGCTTAAACCAAACATGTTTGAAAAACGCGAAAAACAACCAAGTCCATTTCAGCCGCCAGAAAATTTGGCTAAGTATTGAAATTGCCTTTAAATCGCATTCGCAAATTGCATTTGTTCCGAAGGGCAATTAGCACAGGCGAGTTGAGCCAAAAGTCAAACTTTTTAAATCGCCTAACCATGTTCGTCCACATTTTTTTGACAGGGTGGAAACAACTGCGTACGCAGCAGATGGAGAAATGCTTCAGATGCTTGAGCATCAGACATCAGGCGAGGAACTACAATGGCTTGGACTGGTCTGCATTGTATAGGAAATGAACAAGATAGGAGCTCGTTGCTGCTAGAGACTGCACGAAGCAACCAAGGTTCATGATCTGCAAATCGGAGGACGGAAACGATCACAAGACGGGCGACTACAAATGCCGTACGCCTAACAAGGCAAAGGCAGGCCAACAATGGTGCAGATAACCCAGCTTGATCACAATCATTGCGATATTGCAAAGCAACTGTAGCAACTGTCCAAGAGATGGTGGATAGCACACACGAAGGCTTCGCGACTGGCAGGATCAACGGCGTCTTAATATGTAGCTGTTATGCTTCGGCAAGGTAGACTCGAGAACAGTACATTTGGATGTTGGACGCACTAACCAGCTAGTTAGTCGGACGAACACCGGTTGTTTTAGAAGGATACGTTTACACTTGGGCCGTTGATTGGGGAAGCAGGCTGACCAGCGCAACAAGGTACAGTGGGTTGGAAGCCCCGGCGAAGCTGGGTTAAGGCTATATAACGAAGGTTCCGATACCTCATTCTGTATTTCCAGGCGGGAATGCATCATCGATGTAACATTCTTCAGTCCATCGCTGATGGATAATGTGAATTGGAAATATTATGATCAGTAGACACATAGCGACCATCGGAAGATCCACCAAACCATTACTTTTTGGCGAAACTGTACTCTAACGTGGAGAGTGAGGACTGGCGAGCGGAAGTAGAAAATAACTCGACAAGGAAGTTTTCGTGGAAGTACTTCGTGCAGACAGCGTTGCTCCAATTCCGAATGCTGACGAACTGTCGGAAATATTGGCCAGAGCGTGTGACGTATCGAAAGGGTGAGCATCCAAGTCAGTCTCACACGGCATGTTAAGGGTGAGCACAAAAGTCAGCCTCACATGGTATGGTAGAGGCTAGCACAAAAGTCAGCCTAGCAAGGAATGAAAAATATGAGCACACAAGTCAGCCTCGCATGGTATGTCAGAAGTGGGGCCTAAGAAAAATGTCCCACACGGGATGCCAATGGGAGTGACAGAGGTACAATAGAGTGGCACGATCGAGAGTGAATCAGGTGATAGGGTGAGCACCCAAGTCAGCCTCACATGGTATGGGTGGGGCGAGCACAAAAGTAAGCCTAGCAAGGAATGAGTAAGGTGAGCACACAAGTCAGCCTCGCAAGGAACGTAAAAGGTGAGCACAATAGTCAGCCTCATGTGGGAGTGTTTGAGAGTGAATCAAGGTGCGATAGAGAGAGCACCCAAGTAAGCCTCATACAGGACGTATGAACGCGTGAGTGAGAGTGAATGAGTACATTAAGTACAGCCATCCCCCCAGAAGTAATACCGAGAGGTAGTTCCTGGGAGAAACGATGGCGGAGCCCAATGGAGTTTAGTCGGTTTTAATGGCAGCGTGCGGTAGCTTGGACCCTACCAATAGCACGTGTACTGGGCTAGGACGTAAAGGTCTTCTCCATTGTACAAAAAAATACTGCCAGCCTAAGAGCCAGAGGACGCCCTCAGAGAGCAAGATCGGAGGCTGTCAGAGAATTGCGTAAAGTGACACTCCAGACAATCAGCGCCGCTGTTAAAGAAGAGATAGTGCTGAACAAGTTCACCTGCTACAAGGGGCTATGCAGATAAGTAGACGACAACCTGTGGCAACGCTTAGCGTATTGTGAGGTCCAAGATTTATTTATTTATTTATTTCCTTCGGTATACACCGTACAGACAAGTTTTAAAACTATATATTCCGTATTAATAACTTATATCTATGCTTGGTATCGTTAAAATCATACACTGAAGAAGCTTCGTTAAATCTGCGGCAACAACTTTCCAGTGGATTATTTTGTCCATATGAAGTACTGTGTCTAGGGATCCACAACAGAGTGGGGTTACGAAGAACACGAGGAGGTGCATACAAATTAACGCCCGAGAGAAGATCGGGACTGTCGATATTACCTGACAGCAAGTCGAAAACAAAAACTCTTTGCAGGAAGATACGGCGAGTCGCCAGAGACTGCAAACCGAGTAGCATACATCTATCGACATAAGGAGGCAACACAACTGGATCATTCCATGGAAGTTTCCTGAGGGCGAATCGCACAAACCATCTTTGTATACGTTCTAGTCTGTCAATTTGAACGGCATGGTATGGTGCCCACACTTGCACAGCAACAGAACACTTCTGATCAAGGCACAGTAAAGTGCTTTTAGTGCGTAGAAATCGTCGAAGTTCGCCGTGTTCCGGTTTAAGAAGCCCAGCATTCCGAAAGCCTTAGCAGTTGTCGCGGTGATATGGTCGGAAAAGCTCAACTTCCTATCGAAGAGCACTCCCAAGTCAGGGATCGAGTCGACGCTTTCAATTGTTCTTCCTTTTAGGCTGTATTCATAACGTCCTGGAGTAAGCAAGCGTCCGAAACTGATTACTTTGCATTTATTAACGCTGACTTCCATTCCGTTAAGCGTACACCATTCTTGAATAGTACAGACATCTTCTTGAAGCACTACGGCGTCAATTGCAGAAGCGATATTCCGGAAGATTTTGAGATCGTCCGCGTATAGCAGTTTCCCAATCTTGATACGACTACAGATATCGTTAATAAACAAAATTAAAATATGCGGGCCCTGATGACTGCCTTGCGGGACACCTGTGGGCGTTCTGAATGTGCTTGAGCGCGTGTTTTTATACTCACGAATGCCGAGCGATCGGAAAGATACGACTGCAACCAGTTAGTCAGCCAGGTGGGAAATCCCAAACGCTTTAATTTCAGGATTGCGCTGTTGTGGGGTACTTTGTCGAAAGCTTTTGAGAAATCGATGTAAATTGCGTCCACCTGATGACGCTTCTCGACGGCGGGAAACAACTTAGAAGTGTAAGCTATCAGGTTAGAAGTTGATGATCGTTTCGTGACAAACCCGTGTTGATACTCCTTTGATACTTCGAGATAATGTGGGATGCAGCTGCATACGTGACGTTGTAGACCAGCTTTTCGAGAACTTTGGAGAGGCAGTTTAATAATGAGATACCTCTGCAATTTTCGACGTTGTGAATATTTCCAGTCTTATGGATGGGAACGATAGCAGTTTCATAGATCATAGGTACAACGACGCCAGCTGAAATGTGCGCTGACAAATAAAAGACTATGGTGGAGGGGTTCTTCCCGAAGCATGACCCAATCGCAAGGCCTCCTACACCGTAGGACGATGCAGCCAGTGCTGGTGACAATCTGCCAACGACGAAAAGTGCGAAAAGGGCTAAAAGCGAAGAAAAATCCCGGCCAGAATGGTAGCCTCAATATGGCACTGATCCTAGCGTTTCCGGACATGTTCTACAGGTGCTACAGAAAAGCCTGGACGAAGCTCACTTCACAGATAGAAGGAAGATCTCTAAGCTGGTGTTGCTGCCAAGCCCATGGAAGCCACCAGCAGATCCAGCATCGTATCATAAATACCTGCTAGATACTATTGATAAACTTTTTAATAAGGTATCCCTCAACAGACTGCCGATTTACACTGAAAGTGTGAAACGGGTCACTGAAGGAACCGTGTTTCAGGGGTTAAAATTGCCTTCACTTCGCGCCAAACAACGGGATGAATCCCGATTGTATGTGAAGCAGCAAGATTTCAATTGCCCGGCGAGACTCGCGGCGAGTCCATCGAATTCCCCGAATTGCTTCCCTAGTTACTCCGCGAACACATTAGTCGACAATCAACCACAATATCGTACAAAAACCATTGGAAGACGGTAATCATGAATCGAATTGTACCCCATCAAATAAATAGTCGTTCTTTCTTCTCGGCAATACCATAAAACTATATTTGGGCTTGAAGGCGTTAACATCGATCACTGTTCTACCCGTAGAACTCTACTTAACCGACCTATACCACTATCTAGTCTAGTCTTACTACTATATTTACAATATCTTCAGATCTGACCGTTTTCGTCCACGGTGTTTTCCTACAACGTCGAGGCTGGCGGCTGTAATCGCTGTTACCGCATTGACACCGATGCTGTCAGTGTCTCAACTAGGTATCCGAACATCTATGCTGAGCGGCGGCGAAAATTCCGACTTAGAAATGCATGCCGGCGGCTCAATCGGCTGATCGTGATCACGACGCTTTAATTTCTGCCTCTCGAGAGGGTTCGAGGCTATGTGTTGGCCGGTGAATCTGCTCCAAAGACGTGGTTTTCCTTTGGGTGGGCCGCAGGGCGAAGGAGTCGAACACTGGCCTGATGGCGAGCTAGCCTACAAGCCGGCAGGCTTACTGGTACACCGAACGAATCGAGAAAGAATAGCTATTCAGACCATAGAAATCTTTTCCCATTTCACCCATCAACTATCCGCATTCCCGCCAATACCAATTCGTGGACTCTTCATGTCCAGAGGTTTTTTTTAATGATTTTCTCGCGGCTAAGATATGCAATAGTTCGACTAGTAGTCGCATATTGCGCTGCCGTCACACAAAGGCTAAATATTGCTGCTTTAAACATTGGCGTGATCGAGCAACTTCAACCATTCAACAGGTTCTATGTGTAACATCGTTACAAGTGAAACGAGTGAAACGTCTAGTGGACGCAATCCGCACAGTCATCGCGATTACGGTGACATCATCGAAACAAAAGAGAATGGGCAGTCGCTACCGCACTGTAGTAACAATCTACGTGAAGAACGCGTTCACCAGCTCTAGCTGGGTGACTTTCGCCGTAACACTGCACACAATGGAAGTTGCCGACTATTTGTGCAAGGTCCCGAAAAATTACTTACAGAACCGAATGCTGGTCTACGAGACGAGCATGTGGTAGAGATCGATTATCGTAACGCCGGAAGGAACCCTCCATACATGCTTCATACTCGACCAAACGCTGTGGAATATGATGTACAACGGAGTGTTAATACTGAAACTGCTCATGGGAGTCGAACCCATGTAGAATTTGCAGATGATGTCGTTCTGCCGATAACCGGTGATACTCTGGATGTGTGGATGATAATGGCAGCCCTAGTAGCAATTGAGATATATACCAACTCTTCTTAAAACTTAGAATGCAGTTGTCGTCTGCTATAAAACCAGAATTGTTACTTGGAAGAGATGACAGGCTTCACGGAAACCTGGATGGCTGATGTCCAGTTGCCTCTAGCTAACCCCAAGACGAAGGTAGTACTGATCATCTACCTAAAAACCCAGCGTTACGGTATCAGCGTCAGTGTACACTCAATTCCATCTATGCGTGCGGCGAAGCACCTGGGTGTGATGGTCGACGATGGGATAAATTATAACTGCCATGTCGTTTATGTATGTAAGAAGGCAGCGAGGCCAATTAACGAATTGGCAAGGATAATGCCGAACATTGGAGGAGAAAGATACTGCACGAGACGTCTCCTGGCGGGCGTCTCGTCGCCAATACTGAGGTATTGCGTACCGGACTGGGCTTCTGCACTGAGCTTAACGTGGAACCGGATGAAGTTAACAAGCATGTTTCGTCTAACATCTGTTAGTGTCGCGAGTGCGTACAGAACGACATCTTCGGAGGCGGTATGCGTAATTGCCCCATATGCATCACTCTAGCTGAGGGCGTAAAATGCTACCAGCACGAAATACAAGGAGACCGAGCGGACTCGTTGGCTATATGGTAGCAAGAGTTGGGCAACGCGGAGAGAGGAAGGTTGAGCCACTGACTCATCCAAAATGTGTCGGTGTGGGTGCATAGGGAACGTGCAGAGGTGAGCTTCCATCTTACGCAGTTTTTGTCCGGGCACAGATGCTTCCGGAAGGCCCTACACCGGTGAATGTTCAAGAGACACCGGAACACTTAGTCTTCGAGTGCCCTAGGTTCGAAGAAGTTCGGTGTGACAGGCGACAATATTGTCGATGAGATGTGCCATGACGAATATATCTAGGCTTCTATCCACAGAGTAACTACGTGAACACTGTCTGAGCTGCAGAAGAAATGGCGAAGTGACCAACAAAAATGTGTCGCTGGCTAAAAAGTCGCCAAGCAACGAATCGAGTCTAAATTAAATTCCGAGGAACTCCTCATTGGAATAGACTAGATTCATCGCTGAAGACCAGTTAAGTAGTACGTGGCGTAGCACCAGATTCGGGTCGCCAGCAAACCGGATGCCAGTGATGTGCGACGAAGTAGTGGTTTTGGATTGTCGCAACGTCTGCGTAGTGGAAGCCACGTCCCTCCCGGAGTCGCCGGACCAACCTCGGCATTGTACCAGTTTGCCGGCAGTAGGTGGAATAGCCAGGATAACAATTGACATCTTGCTTCAATGACGAATGCGCTGGAGTAGTCGCAGGGCCCCGCCGAATAGAGTTATAGAGTTACTGGCCCCAAGCGGCGCCGAAAGATGCCGTTGATTGCCTATCAAGATGCTGTCTCCATCGAAGCGAGTACAGCGAAAGATCGGCATCCACTAGATACAATTACACGCGATGAGCATGAGCCCAGCACAGTTGAAAGCGAGAAGGAAATCAGTGAGCTAGCAGCGACAACTGGAAACTGAGAGTTGTCACAGCTGCTTCGGTTTGAATCGGTGCCCAGAGTTCGAGAATGTTGAAGGAACGTTGATGAACGTATTCTTTGACTGCCTCAGTGTCGAGGAAGTGCGAAGCGAGTTCCTGGCTCTAAGAGCACAGACTGTTGTTCAAGAGATGTGTAAAGAAGAAAGGACGTGGAATGCCGTCAGTAGAGTAGTCGCGCAGATACTAATAGAACTGTAGAGCAAATGGAAAAGAGATCAACGAACTAATGACCAGAACTGACAGTTGAATAAATGAACCTTACCGATCGCTGTGAAGTACCCCAGGGGACTAGCTTGAGAAGTTCACATCGATGCCCCGGTTGTGGGTCGTCGAGGCGCCAATGTGTCGGATGCCACGCTCCACCTGGAATCGTCGGACTAATCTCGATACCCGACCGAGTAGCTCTTGAATGGGCTACATGTACCGCAGGAGACAAAAGCGAGTCGCGTCAAACATCCGGCGTGTCGTGGAGGCTCCAAGAAACCGGAAGCCACGCTCAACTTGGAATTAAGACCAAGGCATCTACCAGCTGACCACTAGATGGAGTAGATTGCGACGAAGCGAGGAGCTAAATGGCTCATGAAAACGAGCGTCTATGTCGGGAAAAATATACCGCCGGGGAATAATTTGTCGAAACCACCGGAAAATATTCGAATAGAGTTCGATAAATCTGGAACCAATATAGCTCAAGGAGATGGGTACCATTTGGTAGCGATTTCGGAATAAATTCCGCCGCCGAGAAACTTTCAGTAGGATGAGTTTGCCGCCGAGGAATATCCGAGCAGATCGTGATTAAGCTGGAGGCTGAATGGCTCACAGTTTGCGATAATTTACCGCTGGAGAATTTTCGAGTGGAGTTAGGGGTTGAATGGTTCAGGTACGCAGAGGATCCAAACGGTGTATTAGATGGAGAGAATGATGGAAAGTCGGGAATGGCTCAATAGTCGAGAATAAAACTCGTGATCAAAAAAGAGGTTCGATGCAAGCATAACGAGCCCCCACGAATAATTTCTGTAGTTCTGTACGGGACATGGACAGAAGTAGAGTAAGGAGTGTTTTAATGCCTATGTACGAAAGTGAGTCCTACAGAGTGGCAACACGACGTAGTCTTTGAAGCTTTTAAAACCTTACTAAAACACGCAAACACATATCTACAACAGCGTATTGATGATTATGCTGCCAACGCTGACATCGTATTAGCGGTACTGGAAGAGTCGCCGGATACAAGGAGTCAAATTGCAAATAGCCAATAAAGTGGAGCTGCTACTGGTCAGCAACTACAAAGTGCTGTAGCCTTCAGAAATCATTGTCGAGAACATATTATAGTCGCGAAGCAATCGCCAAAATAGCTGGGTATGATGATTGATGACCAGCTGTCCTTCACCAACTAGATTGACTGTGCCCGTGATAAGGCAGCCAAAGCTATCAACGCTATTGGAGATGGTCTGCGTTATAGCTAGAATGATCCCCATCGTCATCATCCTAATGGATGATAGCAAATGCTATAAGCGGAAGGAGACCAGGGGAATACGGAAAACGATGACTAGGATTTGGCAGAAATTGGAAGGCGGACACCTAAAATATGGAAAAGTAACCTTTTCTACCTGATGCAGTTCTCCTTTGGCCATGAGTGTTTCAAACAGTATCTTCATCGGTTCGGGCACGTGATACCACCATTTTGTCCGGAGTGTGTAAATGTTAAGGAAACACCGGAGCATGTAAACCTCATCTGTCTTAGATTTACAGCATTGTAAAGGGAGATGCCTTCGTTACTCTGCGGGTGACTACGAAGAAATGTATGTCTTAATGGTCGGCCTTTTCGGATCGGTTCATGTCTCGACAGGTTCCGGCACTAACGACACTCAGAAATTAGACGAGTCAAATAGCGTGCTACGAACAGCAGGAAATGAGATAAAAACAAGAACGAACAATCAGAGGAATTCGGTGCCTGGAGAAAGTACACAGTCGGGGACCTCTCCGTTGGAGTAGGGTAGACTTACCGTCAGTGACTATCCGAGTAGATGGCTCAAACAAACGGGCATCGGTATCAGGAGAAATTCCGCCGTCGAGGAGCTCTCAGCCGCTGTGAGGTAGCTTCGAACTGGAGTCGACTGTTTCCAATTTTTAGGTTAGGTGTATGGCTTTGCAGTCTAATTTTTAAGTAAAAACAAACTATTTTGTCTTCATCCAACGTTTCGGTCCGTTTGGGACCTTTTTCGGTTCCAAACGGACCGAAACGTCGGATGAAGACAAAATAGTTTGTTTTTGCTTGAAAATTAGACTGCAAAGCCATACACCTAGCTGTAAGGTAGCTTCATCGCCGGAGTCCGAGTAGATCACGACAAACCTGAGAGTTAAATGGTTCAAATACAAAGATTCCGCTGTCGAGAATCTCTTAGTCGAAGTAGGGTAGATTCACTGTCTGGGTAGTCACCCGAGTAGATCGTGATAAAGCATGGAGCTAGATAGCTGAATGAAATGGACCGCTTAGTGGCTCAACGATCGCAAGGGACTGAGAAAAAGAAGAAATGCACGAGCAAAATCCCTCCCAAAGTAATACCCAACGGTAATCCAGTGAGGACGAGCACATGGAGATTAAAAATTAGTCTATAGGCGTACAGAAGATGGACCATTCAATTTCACACTTCCCCTCGATAAAAAGACACACACAGACATTGTCTTTCCTCAAGAAAAGTAAACACAGAAATTTGCCGATGTCGAGCATGGATGGAATAAGCATCGTTGCTCCGGACCACGGTTAGAGCGATGCTATTTAGAGCAATTTCATAACCTTTCTGTATGAGAAATTCAAAAAGTCTTCAAATCTGTCCTAAGCGCATGGCACTCAAAATCCTAGGATCTAAGGCCTTGGTCCAGTGTGCCCACACATAAAACTGGAACTGTACACCAACCGAAAAGCAGTGCCTCCCAAAAAAAGTCATATAAAGCTATAATAATCTGGTCAGGAAAACTTGTGTAAAGACCTATTTTAATCCACCTAGCGGTGCAATTGTGCCTTTCTCAATCATGAATCACGAGAATGTGTGCGTTGTTTATATTCATTAACCCATTCATGCCCATGTTGTTTGTGGACAACAACGTTTTTAAACAGCCATAACTTTTAATTAAGGGAAGGTTTGCTCACAAAAACAAGTAAGGCTAATAAATATGATTATTGCCTTTCATTTGAGTACTAAAACTTACAAGGATCAACTCTAGAACTGAAGTTATTGCAGTTAGTCTGATTAGATTCCAATGGAGCAGTGCTGCCAGGAACAGTTTACGTTGACGACGAAAAATGATTTTTTCATATATCTTCGATATGTTGCAATATTATTGAAAACTGCTAAAACTTATCAATTTAGAGTGCCTTTGGCTACGTTTTCCATGCAAGTGGACTATTGTAAATATTATAGGAGAAATGTAATGAGCATTGGAAGGTAAAAATTGAGCAGCTTCTTACACTGCGAGGAAAGCACCTATCTTTATGAAAAATGGTTTTTTGTGTTTCTTGACTCCACCGTTTTCAAAGAAAAATAGTTTTGCAATTCAACATGCACTAGAAAAAAGTTGGGCATGAAAGGGTTAAAAGCTTTTAAATGCATATATTACATTTTATTATTATACATCACATGACAACTATATACAGGAAAATAAATCATAATTCGAGTTCTAAAATTTTGCAAAAGAAAAAAACAGCCACGGTAATATTGAATTGAAAACCTGTTTTAATCCACCTAGAGGTGCAATTGTGCCTTTCTCATTTCTCCAAACTATGATTTAATAGCTGGTTCGTACAATATAACTTTATGGAAATGTCTTTCATTCTTATTACACTTGGTAAGTATATATAAGAGCACCTTTTTGCATTCAACTCGGTATCGATTTGAATCGGAGTTTTCTATGTGATCAACCTCCACAACCCGTAACTCCGGTGCTGGAAGTCGGATGGAGATGGAATTTAATATCAGTTTCTGGGGACGCAACACCTTTCATTTGAGACTAAGTTGAGCAAATCTAGCCATTTTCGAGAAACCAATATAACCGTTATTCTGACTTTGGATGCTTCCGGATCCGTCGATGGTGGCCAGTGTGGCCAAAGAGACTTTGAATGACTGTTGGGGACCTAGATCTACAAATTCAACAGTTGTGTTTACATTTTGGAAAAAAATCACCTTTTTACATTCATCGCAGAATTCGTTAGAATCGGGATTTGCTGCGTGATCGTACGTATCACCCTGTAATTCAGGAACCAGAACTCGGATCCACACAAAATTCAACAGCAGCTGATGGACCTTTCATTTAAAATTAAGTTTGTCAAAATCGGTTCAGAAAATTCCGAGAAACCGATTTGGAAAAATCAACAAATTTTGTTTTGTAACCATACTCTTCAACTCGTAATTCGGAACAAGATGTCGGTTGAAAATGAAATTCAATAGCAACCTATGGGAATATTATACCTTTCATTTGAATCTTAGTTTGTAAAAATCGGTTCAGCCATCTCCGAGTAACCGATGTGGGCATTTTATTAACAAATGCGCACATACACACACATACATACACACATACACATACATACATACACACATACATACACACAGATATTTTGCGATCTCGGCGAACTGAGTCGAATGTTATATGAGACTCGGCCCTCCGGGCCTCGGTTAGAAAGTCGGTTTTTGGAGCAATTGCATAACCTTTCTATATAAGAAAGGCAAAAGAATAATATTTAATTAGCTTAATAAGCATGAGTTCAATGTTATCATCATGTGATTATAATTTGCAAAGGTTG
The DNA here is from genome assembly GCF_030247195.1 of Topomyia yanbarensis. Classification (NCBI taxonomy): domain Eukaryota; kingdom Metazoa; phylum Arthropoda; class Insecta; order Diptera; family Culicidae; genus Topomyia; species Topomyia yanbarensis. The sequence continues at coordinate 54,783,576 of NC_080670.1, forward strand.
GTGGAATGTGTTTGAACTTGTAGGGAATGGGGTTTAGTAGAGTGGGTGTGGAGGATGCGTCAGAAATCCTTCATCTTATTTCGGTATACGGGGTGGATGAAGGAAATCTGGGCGTGAGGGTGATCCAAGAAGAGGGGAGTGATGAAGGAGGGAGGTGTAAGGGCAAGGTGGGGAGGGGGGAAGGGGCGGCTACGCAATACTCAACTGCATATTTTGCCTTCCATTTGAGACTTGGTTTGAGAAAATCGGTTCAGTCATCACCGATGAACCGATGTGACTTTAATTGTGGAATATGCCCGGAATTCCGGACTTCCGGAATCGTCGATAGTGGACAATATATTCAAAGAATGTTTGATTGGCAATCAGTGATCTAGATCTACGATTAGAAGTAATTTGGTGACCATTTCAATAGTTTTTAGCCTCTGAGGTATTACGATTGTACCGATTTATATGGGAAATTCCAGTGTATCCTTACTAACACCCCTGTAACTCCGGAAGCAAGAGTCAGAACCGAATGAAATTCAGCAGCAGTCAATGGCATTACTGTATCTTTCATTTGAAATTAAGTTCGTAAAAATCGGTAGAGAATTCGTTGTGGAATGGGTGTGATATTAGCTTAGGAACTTGGCGGGTTCCCCGAGGGCGTCATGAACCGTCATAGGTGGCCAATGTGGTCAAAGCTGCTTTGATTGATCATTAGTGATCCAGACCCGCAAACTAGAGTAATATTACATCAATTTTAATATGTTTTACATCATTTGAACATTATGGTGGTACCAGTTTATATGGGAATTTGCTGTGTGACCGCACTCTTCAACCCGTAACTCCGGAACCGGAAGTCGGATCAACTAAAAATTCAATAGCAGCTTATGGGAGCGTTATACCTTTCAGATGAAACTAAGTTTGCGAAAATCGGTTAAGCCATCTCTGAGAAAATTGTGTGAGTTTAAATGACACACACACACATACACACACATACACACACATACATACACACACACACAGACATTTGCCAATCTCGACGAACTGAATCGAATGGTGTATGATACTCGGCCCTCCGGGCCTCGGTTAAAAAGTCGATTTTTACAGTGATTGCATAGCCTTTCTTTATATGAGAAAGGCAAAAAGGTGCGAAATCGGCAAAGTCCCAAAAAGTCAATTTTTATAAAAAAAAATTTTTTTCGAGATAACAAAAAATCTCGACGTTTCATGCATTTTAAAGATGTTTGGCATCAAAAATACGAATTCGATTTCTGAAATTTCATGAGGTCCCCCCTTTCAAAAAAAAAATTGAGTTCCGGCTTATATGGGAATTTCATATGTGACCGGACGATTTAGTCTATATTTCCGGACCCATATAAGCGATCCGTACGAAATTTTAGAGACATCTGTGGGGATATTATAGCAATCATTTGGGACTAAGTTTGTGAAAATCAGCCCAACCATTTCCGGGAAACTGATGTGAGTTCGTAAATTTTGAAAGATGGCCGCTTTTCCCGGGCACTTCCGGAACCGTCTATGGTGGTCTATGTAGTCAACGAAAGTTTGTTTGGCCGTCGGTGACCTAGAACAGCAAATTTAAGTTGTTTGAGAGACATTTTAGCGAATTTTTTTCCTTTTTTCTTTCATCGGAGTATCGGTTTGAATCACAATTTGCTATGTGATCGCACGCCACAACTTGTAACTCCGGAACCGGAAGTCGGATCGGGATGAAATTAAATAGCCATTTACGGGGACGCAATACCTTTCATTTGAGGCCAAGTTTAGTCGAATCGGTTTAGCCATCTCCGAGAAACCGATGTGACTGTTATTCTGAATTTAGATACTTCCGCCGGGGCTTCCGGAACCGATGATGGTGGCCAAATAGACTTTGAATGGATGTTAGTGACCTAATACTACAAATCGAAGCAGTTGTGGTCATATTTTGGAAAAAATTTCACCTTTATACATTCATTGCAGAATTTATTAAAATCGGCATTTTCTGCGTGTTAGTACTCATCACCCTGTAATTCCGGAACCGGAAGTCGGATCCATTAGAAATTCAATAGCAGCCTATGGGAACGTTGCACCTTGCATTTGAGACTAAGTTTGTCAAAATCGGTTCAGCCATCTCTGAGAAAAATGAGTGACATTTTTGGTCACATACACACGCAGACGCACATACACACACATACATACACACACAGACATTTGCCGAACTCGACGAACTGAATCGAATGGTATATGTCACTCGGCCCTCCGGGCCTCCGTTGAACAGTCGGTTTTCAGAGCAATTGCAATACCTTTCTATTGAGAAAGGCAAAAACAATGCATCACTATCGCATTCAATTTATCATACGTGGATAACCATTGCAACCAAGATTGCACGCAAGATCCTAAAAGGTAATCTGGTAACTTATTGTAACGCCGACTAGCGGCAAGTGGCTGCTTGCTGATGTTATTTCAAAACGACAGTATGTAAGTTAGGGGAACTGGTGGTAAAATGAACATTTAATTATTTTTTAACTGAAAAGTGATTGAAATACTACAACCACCTTATATGTTTCTTGTTAGGCATGTTTTGTACATATTTGGTGAAAATATTTTGATATAAACACATTTTTTCAGTCATTATTTTTGATTTCAAAACATGTCCAAAAATGAGACGTGTCTATAGCGTGTAGGTAAAATAAACATGCGATGGTGGTAAAATGGACACCTTCTAGTGACCTGCAAAATGTCCTGTATGTATGCAATGCGTTAGTTAGCGTTCCGACTAATTTTGAGGCTAGGTACTTGGAGTGGTAAGATGGTTCATATTGCCCTCACTACAACCTGTTCATTTTACCCCCCAAGACATTTTATTTTCAATCAGCCGTTCCGATTGAGCCATTTTGTCCTGATACCTACTTATTGAAGTGAAACATCTGCAAGAGGTTCAATTACTATTAAGTAACACCATTTTCAGAATAAAATTAAAATTTCACCTCAAAAGACCTTATATTCTACATGCCGAATTTAATATCAGCGACAAATATAAATGAGCACTTTGGTTTTTATCATATTTATTTCACATTCGGCAGCTTTTTATCAAAAGAAATTGTTTCAATATACTTTCAATACTTGACAGGTCAGGTTTCTGTGAAGTTTGTTCTAAATTTCACAAACATTGACTTGATTTGGTTACCAGTTCATTTTACACCCCCTGTTCATTTTACTCACAGTTCCCCTATCGTTTATTGCACTATCTATGCTGTCGATAGTTCGATTTTAGCTATGCATCATAGCTTCAAAAATTTTATTTGACATCTTTATCAATTCATCGCACTTTCGGCACTGTCTACTGTTACTCTAGGTACTGATAACCAGTGTGGCCACTTTTGAATGAGGTCAGATCCGTAGATTTTGAGTTTACCCGCCAGAATCCAATTTTTAACGTAAATTTGGATTCTTTTTCAATCCCAATTGATGTAGCGTTTTGTTATCTTGGATTTAGTTTTTAGCTTTCGCGTGTTAATAAAAAGCTGAATTGGAGCCCTGGGGCGTTTTTTCAGCAACTTCACTTAACCCTCCGGTACTCGCGCGAATGGCTCCCCGAATGAGCAAGGAAGAAAATTTCGTTAGAGTTTCGGAAGGTGTTGCACAAAATACAACGACGCGAGTGCCGGAGGGTTAATACTTTTCAGTTTTAGATCAGGAAATAGGATATTTTGTCTTTGGAATTCACTCAGATACAGGCCGCATAAATGAAAACCGCGTAAATTTCAAGATCCGCGTTAATGAAAACCGCACAAATTTCAAAATATGCGTAAAAACCCGCGCAAAAATCGCGTTAAAAAACCTGAGTGTATTAATCAGTTTTTCTGTTTACATTTGATTGATCAAGTTATGAAACAACATAAGTATGGTTAAAATATTCTCTCTATAAGGTCAGTTACATTTCTATGTATTATCGCGAATAATTAAAAAAGTCACTTCCTGATTTGATTTGCATATTATACTTTACACATAAAAGAACTAACAACGACTCTGTTTTATAGGTTAAAGGGCCGTACAGCTGTGCTGCAGAATCTCAATAGCTGGTATATGCGAGAAACCGAAAATATGGAGGTTCAATTTCTGAGAAATAAGTGACTTTAGGAAGAACTCACATCTGCATATTTGCGATCTTTAGAAAACAATAGATCAGCGACATGAATGGCAGATCCCGGCTGACCAAGATATCACGAATATGGACACTGAGTGATCTAGCTCGGACATTTAAGGAATCTTATGACCAAACAACATGCTCGATGTCTTGGTAACTCTTGCCATACACGCATATTTCACTATCAGTGATTCTAATATGAAAGAGATGTGCATAGTGTGTATAACCAGCGAACGTAGATGCAAAAATTCTCTTCCATGGACGTGTATTCTATGCAGAACGTGTAATCTGAATGTGAGAGAAACACACGTAAAGGAATTAATACTTTGCGGACGGGGCTGAAGGGATATCCCAGAATTCAATTTCGGGCAATATACAAACAACGCAACTGTATTCGTTCCACGTTGATAATACAAGTGTTTGTGGCTGAACCGAAACACAGCTCCCATACTCAGTTACAGAGAATATAGTTATTTGATACAATTTTTTTAAGTTTCATAGATAAACACCATACCAAGATCAAATTAATGCGCGAATAAAATTAATTCCTTGCTGACATTTAGTCTAACGATATCGGATCCGAATGTATCTTTTTCAAATGCATTATGAATCGAACTACCCTTCGGGTACTTGAATGCGAAACTTCAGCGATCATTCTATCCTTTATTAGAAGTTGAAGTTGAGCTGGACCATGCTTCATTGTAAACCAGCTCAATTTCCTTCTAGGGGAACTCGATACGCGAATTTCCAGCCAGAGTTCAAAAATGTTCAAATATACCTTGCATTGTTTTTCGCAAATCTGTAGCTCTGTGACAGAAACCACGGCTTATGGAAACAACAATTTATACAAATAGTTATTTAAAATTGTACGAACTTATACGAATAGTTACTTAGAACTATCGATGAAGTTTATTCCAGATAACAATTGCTACAGAATTGTATGGTCCTTTATTGGCCACGAATACACAAACCAGTCGCTCTTTATTGCGTATGCTAGTTGAATTTTCGCCGAAAACAGCGTAGGAAAATCATTTGTACCCTTCCCGTTGCGAAATGCAAATTGAATTTTGGTAACAAGCCGTTTACCTTCATCCAATTGTCTGGGTGTAGTGTAATGCAATCGACCGATACAAATTGTGGTCGAATGCTGGTTATATATGAATAACAATGTTACATGTCTCCTGTAGCATGGACCAATGCCTTTCTGCAGAAATCAGTTGTATGAATTCAACTATCGACTCTTTGTCGTATCATCAGATACTTCAAAAATTGAGTTTGATTCTGTCAAGACCATTATTTTTGCATGACACTAGTTCATTTGGGAATTCATCGTTAAATGGGAGTAAATTATGTAATTCCGCGAAGACATGTCACGCACATTTTTTTGCATATAAATGGAGTACTGGCATACCTTTCTAAAGTTTATCTCGTCGAACTACTTCGTGTGCTCGAAAAAAACTTGTTTGAAGAAATCCAATCATCGTTTCGTTGGCATGACATTCTTGCCTAAGGCTATGTTCCAATTTTGAGCGAAAAAGGCTCACCTATTTCTCGAGTGCGGGATCTGCACCAACGATATCCAGGTTCACAACTGAACAGAACTTTAGTTGTTTTCTTTTCCTGAAAACTAGCTACATACCCGGTTATTTGTAGTCTGCTGTACTTTATAAGCCTTTCATGTTTGCATACCAGTTGATAATCAATTTCCTTCAACGACCGCACCTCATATCTGAATAGAGCAACAGGGAGTATCAGCGATATATATATGAAAAGAGTTTTGTGTGTGTCCATAGGCTGCGGGACTTTAGTTGAATACGTAAATCGTAGAAGATGCCATTTACAGCAGCAATCCGCTTTTTTCCCACGACTGTCACTAATGTCACTAGTCTTCCAAGATATATGAACTCGTGGACAACCTGTTGCCGCGTCAATTTCTATCTCGGAACTAACACCGTGCTGGCGATCTGGTTCTCTATCAACTACAATTTATTTTATTTTACCAGAGTTTATACTCAGACCGATATTGGCAGCCTCTCTTTTAAAAGGCAAAAAAAACCTCTTCCACTGCTCTACGGTCTACTACAATGGTGTCTAAGTCACCCAGAAACTAAGAAGCATGCGGGATCGTTTAATGGTAGTTGTGTTCCTTTCGCACAGCTGTTCTTGGCATCGCACTTTCAATCACTCTTCAACAACAAATCAGAAAGTGCATTGCTCAGCTTCATTACAGGAAGCGTCACAGAAGAGTCGGATGTTTAATAGCCAAAGATGTAGCTTGTTTTTAACTTAAACTATTCAATTTGTCGGGAAGTCAAGTGCAAATATTATCTGAGACCACAACTGATTTTATTGCACTGAATCATGGACTACGTTAAATTCCACAAACAGATGATAAGTTGACAAGTTGTATTCCCAAAATATAGGGTTAGTCTTCTAAAGAGCAATTATTAAAATCGAGAGCCCCTACCTAGTTGTATTGGTTCATATTGGTGTAAAAAATTCAATATTGAATTTCCGGATATAAATATAGATAGATAACTCAATACAGATATCCTAACAACTTCTTCGAACATGTTCAAAGTTGCCAGGAGTTAATCCGTAGATCCGTAGAAAGGATAGAAATCCGTAGATCTACGGGAAAATCCGTAGGGTTGGTCACCCTGCTGATAACTGCCGTCGAAGTAATATTTTAAATGTGTGTTAGGAGTTAGGATACAGCTGCTTGACATAACATCAACAAGTAACAAATTGCCGATAGCTGACGTTCATCAAATAATACACGGCCATTGTGTGCAAACAATGGTACAATGCTTATTCACGAACTTGAGTGCGCGGAAAAATAGGAAAAATGTTCTAAATGTTTTCTGTGTTATATATTCTAGTTTAGTTCTGTTTAGTTTGGTGGTTTAAGACACATTGTCAGAAGAACACAATTTTTGCTCACTCATTTTTCGTGAGATAATAGAAATGGAAAATATTGAAAGAGATACAATTGAACTACTGAATCTCTCTTTCACCAATCAACCAGCTAGATTATATGATCGATAGACATTCAATTGCACAATCAGATTTCAGTTGACCCTCTGCTACATTCCCAAAAATCAATGATTCAGTTAACCCCTCAGTCAACGATAGACATTTCGATTGACCCACATTCACACGGAAAAGAACCCCCATGCACACAGACACGTCGCTATACCACTTAACCACTTTAGATCAACACATCACATAGCATAGCGCTGCCACGCACTCATTATTGCCCTTGACATGTGGTTTATGTTGGCTAATTGAATGCAATTAAACTCGGTGACGGAGACCCGGCGACCCCTCGACTCGTGCCCTGACCGAGGCGATTTCAGAAACGTATCTTCTGCACGATGTCACCTATATTATAATGAATTGGACGAATATTTCCACATACGTCGATTTATATACGGGTTATGAGAGGATGCGATCATAGATGAGCTCTGCTGCGTTTTGTTATCTCTTTTAAATGGTGATTAGGGTATGCGAGCCCTTATTCATCTTATTAGAAGCGTTGTCACATTGTATCATTTATTACGCCGCCTACAATCAATGAATTTCTGTTAAAGAAGTATTAAAATAGGAAAGCCCAATTTTTTAGTCAATACATTTAACTGCGATAGAGGATACTGTTCTAACTAAAGTGGTCAACTGAGCATGATGCATAGAGGAACTAAAATAAATTAGAGTAGTTTAAACCTAAAAGGAACAGGACAACTTATGCTAGCCATATCAAAATTATTTTCTGTAAGCTAATAGCTAGGCGTAGTAAACCAGAGAGCAAGTAAACAAAGGGAATTTCTCGTTTATCGTTACGATGTTTTCAAAAATTGTTTTAGATAGTAAATTTTGTGACATACTCTGTTAGTTAGTGGCTGCAAGATAAAATTATAGTTGCTGTTGTATTAATGAAATTGTTAAAAGCAAATAAGCTTATCTGAAAGCACATGGGAAATTATTTTCTTGATTTTGAAATCCTCGAACAACTAATTTTAGTTGTTACCAAAAGTTTATCTTGCTAAAAACCCCAGATTATTAAGTGACATTCTACCCACCCACCGAACTGATCCTAAAGGATGCGCTGTGGTTAGATATTGATCTGACGGAGAAGCATAGACTATTATTGAATCTGGCAATGTTGTTCTATTATTTATTACCGTACCAACCCTATATCCAATACCGTACCCGCTCTGGCTGGAGCTGAAGCATGTGTGAACACTTGTCGGGTTCAACAAAAGTCAACTGGCTAACTGAATTTAATATTTAATTCGATTGACGACGACGACAACGACAACTAGTAGTAGCAGGAGGAGGAGGTTGATGATGATGCCGATGCCGATGCCGACGGCATACATTGACCGATGGCGGGAATGATGAAATATGAACGTCAGCATACTCTCTGGCACCGCACAATCTGATGTGGTTCGGAGTCTGTACCAGCCATAGGTTATATTATGAACCATTTTTGACGACTGGTTGGCACGTCAACGATGTCCGTTCTGAGTACATATCGCCATCGACGATGGTTTGCTCATAACTCTTCATTCTACCCGCATTCGTCTCAATCATACCCGATTGATGATCTCGAAGGAAAGGATTCGATGATGAACCACTTTGGAATTATGAATCTCGAACGGGTAGACAGCTAGGTTGGTCTTGGAATGTTGAAACGCAATCTAGGATGAGGTTTTCTGAAATAAACGAGAAATAAGTCCAATTTTGAATATAGCTTTAGTATAGAAACGAAGCTGAGAGCTAATAAGGCTGACTTATTGCCAAAGTTTATCTTTAAAGGTAGATTTCTTAGACTATTAATTCTTTGTATTCTATTCTAGAGTATATTTCTATATATCACTATTTTCTATTTTTAATTGTTAAAATACGCCAGTTCGGTTTAATCAACACCTCGAAATTTATTAATTCAAATTGATTTTCAAAAAAAAAATGGATGGACATTTTTTGAGTTACACCGTTTCATTTCATAACAATCCAATTCAAATCTATCAACAATCGCATTGAGCATACACACAATTAGAACGCCACAATCGTCAACTTATGGTGGATTTTAACCGTTAACTACACCACTATCATAGGCGGCTCCAGGTGGATGGTAAAGGGGGGGCACGCGTTCTTGGAAAATTGTGTCTGGTGCACGATTTGAAAAATAAAATTTCGAATCTTGGACACACATTTCCTGGCAGGGGTGGAGTTTGGTGAAAAATTTGTCAAATGAAACACAGAAATTATTTTGTATATTCTTTAAGGAATCCTCTAAGGATGGAATTTTTTTTGGCTGAATAGGGGGGGGGGCACGTGCCCCCTCGTTCCACCCCCTGGAACCACCAGTGACCACTATTAGGTTCAACCGCCGTAATTCCAATAACTTTTGTTGTAATTTTGTAGGGAAAACCTTGATGATTCAGCTACTTTTATCGTTAAAATTTATATAAGGAAACATGTAAATATTGTATAAACAATGGAAATATTTTCAAATTCAGCATTCAGTTATTATCTATTTTATGAATATTAGAATTATTAATATAAGGTAACATTTATTTATTTATTTATTTATTTATTTATTTATTTCAAGTCGTCAATCAGATGTAGACCGGTTTCTTACAATAATTATTAAACTAACTTAACACTAGTTAAAATTTTGGTTTACTTTAAACTGCTGCTTAAGTTTTGTTTTCGACATAGTGAAGTCAATGCTTTAGCAATGTTTGTTGTAAATATTCATAATTTGGTTTAAAGGGCCAAACTTGGTATAATTAGTGCGATGGCGAATTGTACAAAAGATGCTGCGGTTACGTAGTTGTCGAGAAGGAGCATAAAAATTTAGTTTCGATAAAAGTTCGATTGAATCAATACGATGTGATACAATGTCGTTTACAAATGATACCATAGAAAATTCACGACGAGCTTTCAAGGTTTGAATGTCAATTAGCATGCACCGTGCTTCATAAGATGGCAAATGAAGTCCAGTCCAACCTAGTTTACGAAGAGCGAACATCAAAAACTGCTTTTGTACTGATTCTATCCGGTTTGCATGCGTTGCTGAAAAAGGCGACCAAACTATACTACAATATTCTAGTGTTGAACGCACATAGGCTACATATAATGTTTTCATTGTGTAGGGATCTTGGAAATTATAGCTGAAGCGTTTAATAAAACCTAGTGTGCTGATTGCTTTGTTAATTATTGTATTATAATGATCTATGAATGTTATTTTGGAATCTATAATAACTCCTAGATCTCTTATTCTGTCACACTTTTCTACTTGTTGATTTCCCAATAAGATTCTATTGTTCTGTATATTACTCTTTCTACTCAATGTTATGGAATTACATTTTTTACATTCAGTTTCAGAAGGCTTTTATTACACCATGTATAAAATATATTTACTTCGTTTTGAAATGTCTGAAATAGTTTCATATCATCAGCATATATAAGAACTTTTACATTTTTTAGAATGAAGGAAATGTCGTTAACAAATAAAATAAAGAATAGCGGGCCCAAATGAGACCCTTGAGGGACTCCTGATGTAACTTGAATTGGGATTGATTTTATCCCTTTAAATCTAACAGCTTGTTCACGATTTGTAAGATATGATTGTACCCATGTAAGAAGTCCTGGCTCAAACCCTATTTTTTCTAATTTAAAAAGTAGCATGGGTATGTCGATGCGATCAAATGCTTTGCGAAAATCTGTATAAAGAGCTTCAACGTGGTTTCCGTTATCCATTGCTGTTAATGTGTAGTTAGGGGAGACTGAGGAGACTTGATCCCCTTTTTTATTTTTCAGTCCAACTCCGTGGAATGATAAAAAACTATGTATTTTTTTGTAGTTTTATATTGTTTCTAGGGATGACTAATAATCATAAAAAAATTACATGGAAATATTATACTGGACATGAGCTACGAGCATTTCTGGAAAACAACAAAAAATGGAAAATTCTTAGATTACTGGAGACTCGATCCCTAATTTGGGGACACTTGATTCCTTTATGAAAACGTGTTTAAAAGAGCATGTAGGGTAATAAGCCTATTTTTGCCCTGTTTCTACTATCATCCTACCCATCTGAAGCCTTTGGTTAGAGCAGCATCTCCCATCTTTGCTCAACGCATTGACTCAAATGGTATTGCGATAATGGGGGTACTCGATTAGAGATTTTGCTGCGCTCAAACAGAAGATTTTCACCATTCTCAAAACAATTTTGTTATTATATTGGCTCTTAATAAGAGACGAATGACCTTAACGTTAAAACCTCTATAATCGAAACAAAAAAATGGACCTTAATAACAAATCAAAGAAGCTGATATAATAAAATTATTGTAGTAATGATGTGGTACCCTTCTTAATAGGACAAAAACGGATACATTACCCCATTCAATTTTATTAAGTGGATTGTAGTATTGATTAAATTGTTATAATTAGGTATTGTTATTTTTGTTACTACATATTACGCATCTCTCACCTGATTGTTTTACGAATTCCCCAAATCTCCGTGCAATTATTTGAAAGCTGTCTTTATTATGGTTGAGGAACGTCAAATGTGGGATGAATGGTTGCTGCGTATACTGTAGTAAACAATTACAGTTATGTTTCTTTACGATGAAGCGTTCATTTTTGACATTTTTTTTATGACAACAATGACTTCAATTGTTCTGGTGTGAATTTGGTTATTTTCAGTGGTGTGTATGAAGTATGGCGAAGGGGATCAAATCTCCACGAATTTGAAGGGATCAAGTGAACCCATAGCATCTATTTCAGCAAATTTTAGTAAAAATATAGTTGAACAAAAGAATCAGCTCAATCATAACGTATTCATATAATTGACATTCTCCTGTAATTCTGTATGCAAAAGTAGAGTATGTAGTGGGTGATTTTATCAATTTTATAAAAGTTTGAAAATTTGAAAAATAAATCTTCTTCAGTTCTTCTGAGACTTTTTTTTAAATCGGTAAAAATTCGGTTACACAAAAGTCCAATTTCTTTTTTCTGTGTTAATGAAATTTATGTTTAGATAAAACTACGCAACTTTATAGTATATTCGATTAATGTATTCTGATCCGCCTTTGAGTTACCATGATGGGATCAAGTCTCCCCGGGGATCAAGTCTCCTCAGTCTCCCCTAATGAATTCGAGTAGGTTTGTACTTGTAGAACGCCCTTTGAAAAAACCATGTTGCACATGGGTAATTCTGTTCTTGATTTGGTGGAATAAATTTTCATAACCAAAGGCCTCGAAAATCTTGGGAATGCACGAGATGATAGCTATTCCACGATAGTTACGCACATCGGATTTTTTACCATTTTTGAAAATTGGAACTAGGAAAGAGCTTTTCCATGTTTTAGGAAAACAACCTGATTCTAGAGACATGTTAAAAAGCCAAAATAAAGGAGCGGTTAGTTCTATTGACAAAGTTTTTAAAAACACCGGTGGAACGCCATCAGGTCCAGGGCTTTTAGAGCTATCCAAGTTTTTTAAGGCATCCATGATTGTATGTACTTTTATCTGTTTAATGTTAATATCTCTTGAAAGTTCTGGGAGGAATGAAAAGTATTCACGCTCTCGATCCTTCTCTGAAAATGTAGTGTAAACTTCCTGGAAGAATGTTGCAAAAAGATTGCAGATTTCCTCTGAGTTATCGCCTACCTTTCCATCAAGATGCATTTCTGTTGGGAAGTAATCCGATTTTATTTTAGTTTTTACGTAATTAAAGAAGTTTTTTGGGCAAGTTTTTATATTGCATTCTGTTCTTGCATTGTACTCTTCAAACGCGATATCAATGGCAAGGTTCAATTGATCGCATAGATTTAAATAGTGTGTTAAGTTATCTTCGCTGTTGTATTTTTTGTAGATTTTGTGTGCTTTCTGCTCACGATTTTTTAAATTTTTGATTTCTCTATTAAACCAGATGGGATGTTTTGAGTCATAGTGACGCCTTCTTCTTTTCAATGGTATATCTTCGTGAATGACTTCAAATAATATTTTGTAGAAGATGTCTACGGCCAAGGATGCAAAATGCCTACCTTTTCTGCGGCTGTAATTTTTCTGCCTACATTCTCATTTCTCTCTCGATGCTGCTGTCATTCGCTACTGCAGGACGCCCAGCGCGGTACGGCTGCCTGTGTGCAAATCAGTAACATGACAAAAAACTACTGTCCCCAGTACAGCCACCAGACGCGAGCGGTACAGCTTCTCTTTCCTTATTTTACATTTTTTTAATATTTTCAATCTTTTTAATATTTTTATTCAAAAATGCCGACAATGAATGCGGCTCATTTACGCCACGGCCGGCATCAACGCTTTCGTGTGCGGGCCTCTACCTTTGACTATGCAGAGAAAAATGTACAAAGCGAGAGAACAAACTTTACTACGCCACACTCTCACCGTGCAGTCGGAGTAAAGCAACAAAACAAAAATGTATTCTACTGCTGTACGGGAAAATGTACTCGGTTTGGTTACCGTTCTGGCAAGAGCTGTAGTGATACGTCGCTGTAGCGGGCTGTACGGCTTGTGCAAATGTAAATATACCGAAAAAAATGTAGTTTATCGGTACCGTTGGCATCCCTGTCTACGGCAGCTTCAACATTTTTTTCATTTCTTAAAATCATTTGCCAGTTTATTGCATCAATTTTTTGCCTCAAGCTTTCATAATTAGCGGACTCGTAATCAAATACCTCCTCAAATTCACTATCACCAGGTGTGTCGTTAACATGCAAGAATATAGAAAACTCAATGGCTGTATGATAAGCTTCATTCTTCCATAAGGGAGTAAGTGATTCCGTTACACAGAAGTCTTTACTTACATTTAAATCTTCACACCTTGTGGATTTTATTTTACGACGCAGCTACACTGAAAATTAAAAATATGCTGAGTTTGCATATTTTCTATTTCCGTCCGAATAGGCCAAATATGTCTAGTGAATAAAATTCACAGCAGCAGAAAGAGAATAATATTCTATCGTTGACTAGGCAACGTTCTCCATGTACAACACTAGCTGAAACATACCCGAAAAAAATTTCATATCGTCATCTCCGAAGATTGGTCGAAGACTAATGCTACCGAGTTCGGTACCAGGGACAGATCACTCTAGAAATGTATAATAACTTTGCCACAAATTTGAAAAAAAAAAATGCATTTATTTTCCATTTTTGCAGGCTGTTTGAGCTAACATTTTTTCTTTTTTTTTTAATTTTGATTAAAGACCTTAAGGTTATTCGCCACTTCCAGCTTAAAAAAAGTCTCTTTTAGAAAAAATAAAACCCGTTATGCGGGATTGAGAATTGAACCCAGGTGAGCTGCGTACAAAGCAATCGATTTAACAAATACGCTATGCCTGCCCCTAAACTTAATCCAACTTGTTTTTGTATGGAAATATATTTTTCCTCATTTATGCATTCGATTCCACTTCCTTAGGAATGCTTCTGGAGTGCATTCTCCATAATGGACTAGCATTTCTCAATTGGCGTTTGGGGGACACTTTGGCACGAAATTGCTTAGCCTTGGACCATTCCAGAACATCTTTCGAGTAATTACACGACGCTAAATTCGGCCAGCGTACGGCCATCGTGAGACCTCAAAAGAAGTAGGCACGGTTAGAAATAGCGTTTGAAGCACAACTGCCCATCGCCAGCTTGTTGTCCGGTTGCCACGAAAGAAGTACTTCGCTTTCTACACGAACAAATCGCCTGCCAAATCATGTATATTTTGCCAAGCTTGGACATTTTCTGCTTTCTAACTTCCTTAGACATGTCAAAATTATGACGAGCAGGAGTCCAAGAAATTTTCGGAAATCTACGTTTACATAAGTCTCGTAAGCCATGGCGAGATAATGCAGTTTCGTCAACAGTTAAGTGTAGAGTTTCCACACACATGATTTTCCAACTGTTTCGCATTGTTCGAGCACCGAAGGATAATTTTATTCCATTGCTAATCCAGCCTATTTAATGGCGTATTGGCGATTCGCAGCAAAACTCAATTTAGTCATGCGACATCTACGATTCAGGTTTCGTATGGACGATCATCGATTTTTTTCGGTGAAAATTAAAACAAACTGCATTTTACCGGATCGGAAGTTCTTGGATGACCATAAACATCAATTGGATGCAGGCGCTCACTGAAATTTGTATTAGGATCCTCCATTAGTATGTACTGCATCCATATACAACCGAAAGATAACTGGATACGCTTTTTTGGGACTTGTCCAATGACAAATAGACAGAAGGAATGAACCGGAAACAGTTCACCTTTTATTGGACACACTGGTTGCTGGCGGTAATCGTTCGGAGTTCGTTTAGCAGTACAACTCGCTATTTGCGGTATTATCTCAGGCCCGTAGCCAGGAGTTTATTTCGGGAGGGGCTTAAAAATTATTGTATAAAGCTTTTTTTATTTCGATTATAGAGGTTTTAACCTTATGATTATTTGCCTCTTTTTGGGTTAGAAAATTTCTTTAGAAAAATTTCTAACCCTATATGTGCGTTCTAATTACTTCATATTGTCACTAGAAACTAAACGAAATTTTGAAAAGTTCTTAATGAAAACAAAGCCAAATCTATGACAATCCATGTTCTTTATCACAAGAAGGGCTATAGTACATCAACGAATTATTGATGCTTAATTTGATTTTTATTATTTATTTTTATTTACAGATTACAATTTACTCTCGTTGCAACAATGGATATTCTAGAGTTCTCAGTATTTATGCGCTAACCGAATATGACAATCCTTGACGGTGCTGGAAAACGCAAGGTGTTCTAAGCTACACGTTTAAAAGGTGTAGAAGACGCTAAATCGAAATGAGTAGAAAAATATCCATAAAATGTGCGATCGAAGAGAATGTCGAAATTTGCACAAAATCTTCTGATTTAGCAAACGAATTGTAGATGGTTCAACTTCTATTTTCTTGATTTGGCGTCCTGTAACTATTACCAGTTCTAATGCATCATGCTAACATAATTTTTTGGCATACCCCAGTTAGGAAGGAATCTTTGGTGATCAATAGGATCAAAATATATGGGTCATTCCACGTCTGATTTACAATCAAAATTTGAATTCCTTCCAATTTTTTTTTCTTGCATTCATTAGCTAAAAATAATTGATACGTATTTTTTATTTTGGCTAAATATGATTTTTTTCAAGTTATTAGTTTTTGAACTTTTGAAGTTTATAACATTGATCATTCTTCAATCACTTATAACTCGGAAACGATTCGATATATGGAAAAAAAACCTGTTTTAATCCACCTAGCGGTGCAATTGTGCCTTTCTCATTTCTCTAAACTATGGCACGGAGGCTTTTTATGTTCAACATAATTGTGGAAATGTCCATTACATTCTTAGTACACTTTGCACTTATACACAATGGCATGCCAGCCACGAACTTAATGAGCTACGTGTCGACGGTGAAACACTTGAAACAAAAAAATATCATACTCCATTAGCCTAATCAGCATTAGATCAATGTTATCTGCTTGCTAACTCATTTTATCATGCGGGGATGGGTATGTGAGGAGGGCGAAAGTCCCATGAACGAACGACTCCCCAGCTTAAATTGGTATGCTTTGTAATATAGTGGTGGTTTAAAGATGATGGGGTTGAAAGGGAGGGGTATGAGGTGGTGGTCTGAGGGGTGATTTAAGGAGATTTTTAAAGGAGGGGAGTGAACAGTAGAGGGGGGGTGTAACCCCTCTCCGTAAACCATCAACTACGCCCCTGTTAAAATCCAGAAACCTTATGCGAGTCGAAAAAAAAATTTGGCCGGGATTAGGTTGACGTTTTTCAGAGTGATTGCATAACCTTTCTATATGAGAAAGGCAAAAAAGTGCAAAATCCAAAAAAGTGAATCTACGTCAAATTTTTTTCGTGTTTGCATCAAATCTCGACGTTTTATGCACCTTGAATACATTTAGCATCAAAAATAAAAATTCTATTTTTAATTTTTCCTATAGTTTTTATGAGAAATTTCTGTGTGGCCGCACTCTGAAACCCGTAATTCCGGAACCAGAATTCCGATCGATCCAAAATTCAATAGCAGCCGATGGGAAGGTTGCACCTTTCATTTGAGACTAAGTTTGGGCAAATCGGTCCAGCCATCTCTGAGAAAAATGAGTGACATTATTTGACACATACGCACATACATACACACACATACACACACATACATACACACATACACACACATACAGACTTTTTCCGATCTCGACGAACTGAGTCGAATGGGATATGACACTCGGCCCTCCGGGCCGGGATTAGGTTGACGTTTATCAGAGTGATTGCATAACCTTTCTATATGAGAAAGGCAAAAATATTAAATAAAAAAGTTGTGTACTCAATGAGCTTACTGAAAAAAATTGCAATTTCTTTTTTGTTATATAACTTATGAAATTTGCAATTGTTTGAAACAAATTAAATTTTTTAAAGTTGGACCATTTTTTACTTATTATTTTCTTTAAATATTAAGAATCATGTTAAAATAATTGTGCAATAATTTGGGAGTGGAAATAAAAATGCTTTGCGAGATATTACAATTATAAACTTAAAACAAGGCAATTTTACACCAAACGCCTAGTGATAGGCCTATTGTAATTGAAATTTCTCGTCAAATACTTCGAATTTCTTTCTGAAATTTGTACACAATCTTCTCGATATAATTATAAATTATTTGAAAAATCTAAAAAGATTTTTTTGGCTCTACCCTGAAAAAAAAATTATTTGTTACTAATATTTGCATAATACATAAATTATTTAACAAAAACAAATATTACAAAAAAAATCCGCCGAGATCTTCCGAAAACGCAGCTTTTATTATTTAATGCTTTTTTCCAGAAATCTAATAGTTTCTCAGTTATCAGGGAATGAAAAATGTCCAAAAATGTTTATAAAACTTTGAAAAATCACTATATTATTAAAAGTCGATATTTGTATATATATGATTTATGGACTCCCAAACGGCTTAACCAATTGCCGTAAAAATTTATGCATAGTAGGAATTTGTTATGGAGCGTGTATGTGTGCTATTGGTGGGGATTATCTGCCTACAAGATGGCGCTTCGGAACAAATTGTGTTTTCCTCCTATTTCGTTGAAAGTCGCATCAACATGCGATAGGTATTAGCTAGTATTTTATAAAGTTCAAAAACTCATAACTAAAAAAAAATATCAAATTCAGCCAAAGTAAAAAATCGTGTCTATGATTTTCAGCTAAAGAATGCAAAAAATTGGAGGGAACTAAAATTATAGTTGTAAATCGTGGAATGACTCGCATTCTGCAAATTTAAGACTTTTTTGGGGGTATTCTATTGTTAAAAGCAAATATTTTTTTAAAGTCCCCCGAGATCAAATTTATTTTGATTACATAACTATATTAAGAAGATTATGTGAAAATTTCAGAATGGAACTCGAAGTGTTTTACAAGATATTTCAGTTATAACAGGCCTTTCACTGGGCGTTTAGTGTAAAATTGCCTTGTTTTATGTTTATAATTGTAATATCTCGCAAAGAATTCCCCTGCCAAATTTTTACACAATCTTTTTAACATGATTTTAATACTTAAAGAAAATAATAAATAAAAAATTTGGTCCAACCTTAAAAAAATTCAATTTGTTTCAAGTAATTGCAAATTTCATAAGTTATATAAAAATAAAATTGGAATTTTTTTTGATAAGCTTATTTGAAAACGCAACTTTTTTATTTAATATTTTTTTCCATATATCGAGTCGTTTCCGAGTTATCAGTGATTGAAAAATGTTCAATTTTATAGACTTCAAAAATTCAAAAGCAAATAACTTGAAAAAAATATAACATTTAGCCAAATCAAAAAATACGTGCCAATTATTTTTAGCTAAAGAATGTAAGAAAGCATTTTTGAAGGAATTGAAATTTTGGTTGTAAAACTGACGTGGAATGACTTATGTATTTCAATGATTTAATCAACTAAAGGTAACTGCCCGGAATTTAATCTATTCAAGAAAATTGTCCACAAATCGAATGAAAATCACTTAACACTGTTACTACTATCATCTAATTTACGTAAAATTTTACTAAATGCTTCACTGCTGACAACATAACTAGAAACTATAAATGTGAACAAGCTCAATAATTTCAGCATCTCTTAATTTCGACACATAGAAGGGAATACATCGCACTTACTTCCCCTCGATTTCAATTTATTGATTCCTTTTTGCTTTTTTTCCCCCGTGATGTCTTATCACCTTATTCCATAAAGACCAAAAATAAAACGAAAGGCTGTAATATAATGAAAACATGAAATCGAACCAATAATCCCACCTTATTGACTTATAGACTCAACTAGTTACAACATTTTAGTCGCTCTTCGTGATAACCTACTGATGTATGATCAATCTATCGACACGTCGTTTTTAAACTTACATAGGCATTAATTAGAAACCATCGAAAGCGACTAAAATGCTGCTGGTGGTTGCAACATTTAGTTTATTATGGTTGATTGACTAATATGTGGTTTAGCATCAATTGATCAATTGACATCCGAAGGAAAGTAAGTGTAAAATCACGTCAGTTAGTCCTACCGCTACTGTGTACGTTTCTGTATATCAACAAAATTAGTAATATACGGTTCGTGGGTTGATGAACACCTCAGGAAAACCGCTGGTTTACCACTTTTTGGCTTGTTTACTTTTTCACGTTTTTCTTGCTTATTGTTCGATTTTCCAGACTAACAGTGTTTCAATACGGCCCGCATTCCCCACATAAAATGAAATTGAGTGTCAATAGAAGTACTATTGCATTAAAATGATGCGAAAATTAAAAAAAAACTGTCCCCTCGGCTACAACTATGTCATCAGGTAATTGAAATGTTTTTGTTTAGCACGCTTGAGTGAGATGCCTGACGTTTATATTAAGTTCTAATCTATTACAGAAATCCAATTTGCGTATGATTTAACTAACTTTCTTTATTCAGGCCAATATCTAGCCTAAAATGAGTTTTGTTAGATGCCATCACTAGCCATAAATGTTAATTTTGGGACAGTCTTTGTACTCAGTTTTCTATGAAACTTCTAAATTTTTATTATACAATTCGTTTATTTGAGTCGGTTCAATGCATTAGCTAGATGAAGCCTTGAGTCTTTAATATATTTTCACGATGTAAACAATGAAAATGATAAAACGCTAATGGTTGTCCAACAGATCTCGTGCGATTGACCTGTTTACTGTCTGAGAAATATTTTTCATAACCAACCGCGTCTTGGTGGTCGTTCATATCTATCTTGTACACTTCCGTATGATTATCGTGGTAACTGCCATGTCCATGTTCGCGAACATCCGATTTAATGCTAACTGTTAATTTTGAGATACTAGACGCAGTTTTTGCCGTCAATATTATATGAACAGCAGCCACAAATTTGGTAATTGTTTGTTTTTCATGTAATCGTATTGGAAACTATGGATGTGCAAAGATGCAACGTGTATAATGATACTATCGCATTGCGTTTTGTACGTGCAGGGTCAGCTAGGACGAAATCCTAGCTGACCCTGCCCGTCTAATTCCTAGATGTGTCCTTTATAATAAATTCCATTTTTTTTCCAAATGTGACAGGCATCTTTTAATGGCCACGGTTCAAATAAGTTAAGTTTGTTTATTGGGGCTTTAACCTCCTGGTCATTCGCCCGCGGTTCAAGTAAGTGGTATCAGATCTTGTAGCCGAACATTGATTTTCTCATCATCCATATATATGAGAATCAACCACGTGTTACAAGTTGCAAAATGACTGGTTTCGCCTAGGCTAATTTGTTGAATGACATAAGTACTGAATGCCTGACAAGGTAGAACTCGTTAAAGGCGAAGTTCGTAAGCATCACCTCTATTTTCACCTTCAGCAAATATTTCCCATCATGAAATTCGGTTATGCAAAAATTCCGGAAGTCAATAGCCTCCACGTTTGGCTGGAGCACCACTTCTTGCTTCTGCGATTCAATCATCCGACGGATCACCCCAGCAAGAATTAAAGTAACAGTTTCTTTTGTTCTTCCGACGAGTCACACACTGAGTAGATATCGTGACCGATGTCTTCGGTGGCTCGAAATAGCAATCTTCCTCACCATTCTCCCATTAATTTGTTGAAATCAAACAAGATACACTTTTTTACGAGTAACCGAAAAACATGTTGCTTCTTAAATTTATTTTTGAAAAATTTCGAGGGGGCTTTAGCCGCCCTACGTGCTACGTGGCTACGTGCCTGTATTATCTGCTCGAAGCTGAAACACAAATTTTAAATTCAATTTAGCTTTTAGTATCCAAAATATCACGGACCGCTAACAGAAACTTTTCCCTCACTTCAATTAATACAATCTGTAAATCCAATTTTTATCAATTCTGCCTTCAATTCATCGAACAAATCTACCGGTCCGATCTATACTCTACTCCACGTTCTTCTCTTCTCCATTTCCGATAATCCTACAAATTATATATTTATCTTTACACCTTCAAACTTTTCTTCATTCGCCGTATATTTTCTATTTCAGCACTTTGACACTTCACTTTGTTTTGGCCATTTATTCGTCTACACTCTCTCTCTCCATATCCCATTATTGTGTAAATTCAAATGTGGCCTGACTTGCCGCACCACGCAACGGAGGGTTTCTGGGTAAACTTTATACTCAACACTGGTAAAAGAAATGTCCTCAAGCATAAATCGGGCCTGCGATCTTCCAGCCTCTAGTTGGGTGCGTTAACAACTCCGCCATCGAGGAACTGTGATGATGTCATCACAGATTCCCAGCAGTATCGTGATCCCCGCCACAGTCCCAACACCTACAGTGAAGTGGATCGGCGACATTTTTTGTAAATCGCTACCTGTCTCAATCGTGACTCGCATTCTCTCTTTCCGACGCTCTTTGTTCAAGGGGCTTGAAAGCAAATATCTCAGTTTATTATTTACAATTACGCGTTAAAATGCGAACATTCGTAATAGTGTTCTATCAGCTAAAATTTCTAATAAGGTGTTTTTAAGTCTGTAATGTAATCCCTTTACAAGTGTCGTAAATTATTACCAAACAAACTTTTTGCTCAAGAATAGGAAACAAAAAATGTTGGTAACCTGTTAGTATGGAATCTTCCCATAGTGTGTTGGGCACTTGAAGCAAAATAAATATTTGTTTACAGAAATCTGTCACAAAAAGACAAATCGGACGCTCCTGTTTCTCGATAATTAATCAAACAAACAAAGGAAGCACGGAAACGAGAATGTAAAACTGAAAATAATAGAAGCACTAGAAAATGCATTGTACCTATATCAATTAATTTAAATTTTCATATGCTGGTGAACCATTCTTCAAATCATGGAAAAACATTTTGTAAATTTACCTTATTTCTAAAAAATTAATACGGGAGTTCACTTTAAAGATAGAGAGCACAATTTTTCAAAGTTTAGGTATTTGCCTCTTGCATTAGGCGTTGAGTGCAACCCTTAGTTTGATGTTTGGTCGTATTTGATAGTACATATATCACCATGTAATCCACCTAGTCGTGAAGGAATATCTTACTCATACAGTTCATATTCATATTATACCTATAGCATCATCGAAAACAACCATATTTTTGAATCCAAAACATGAGTGCGACGCAAACTGTGTAAATCTGAGAAGACAAAACTATTTAAGTTGATTCCATATAATAAGTTTGAGCGTTTTGGGATAGAGGAAGACCATTTGTGGAGACAAATTCAAACTTACAAAAAAAATATTTGCAGTCGTGAGAAAATTTGCAGCATGTTTGTATTAAGAGAAAACTATAACTAATTGATGTCCAAACCTTGGTTTGCCCTACAGATGAAATAATATTAAAGATGACATTTTTATCAGAGAACTGTAGCAGACATAGTGTTATTGGTGAACTGATTGCCTTATACACAGCTCACCTGGGTTCGATTTCCAGCCCCGCACGTAGGTTTAGAGATTTTACTAACCCAAAAAAGAAGAGAATGACTATAAGGTTAAAACCTAAATAATCAAAATACAATTTAAAACAATGTGAATAAACAATTTTCTGATAATTAATTCAGCTTCTAATATCAAGTTGAAATACCAGATAACCTTTAACGACGTCACCAAAAAGAATAGTAATAGTAAACGAAAAATTAAGAATAATACAACGAAAAGTCCGGAAGGGTAATTGTAATGTTATTTACACACTTCTTTAGATGCCGGAACTCAACCTTCAAATAATAGAGTTCTCACAAACATTTCAGCACTTTCTGAAACGTCCTCAAATGCATCTTATTCGGTTTATACATATACTTCAATTTGTTCATTTTTTTAAAATTTCAATCACTCTGGCCTCTCTTCAACTGTCGAATAAATCTTTCACCTTTAAATTCCATACAATAAATTATACTTAATTTTATGCATTATTTTAATTCCACAATATAAATTATTTTTCTCAATTTTAATTGCACAATATATGTGTTTAGTTTATTCTATTTATTTTAAATATTTTAATAATTTTATTTTATTCATTTCAATATTTATATATCTGTCTTATTCATTTTATATTGGTTATTGATTCTATCCATTTTTGAATTTCATTTATTTAGTTCTTTTGATTCTTCTTGTTCAGTTTATTCATTTCATGCATTTGTGTTCATTTCATGCTATTGATTCATTTTATTCGCAGTTTTCAATTTATTCTTTTGATCATTTTTGCCTTTCTCAATAGAAAGGTATTGCAATTGCTCTGAAAACCGACTTTTTAACGGAGGCCCGGAGGGCCGAGTGACATATACCATTCGATTCAGTTCGTCGAGTTCGGCAAATGTCTGTGTGTGTGTATGTATGTGTGTATGTATGTGTGTGTGTATGTGTGTGTGTATGTGACCAAAAATGTCACTCATTTTTCTCAGAGATGGCTGAACCGATTTTGACAAATTTAGTCTCAAATGAAAGGTGCAACGTTCCCATAGGCTGCTATTGAATTTCTAATGGATCCGACTTCCGGTTCCGGAATTACAGGGTGATAAGTACGAACACGCAGAAAATGTCGATTTTAATAAATTCTGCAATGAATGTATAAAGGTGAAAATTTTTCCAAAATATGACCACAACTGCTTCGATTTGTAGTATTAGGTCACTAACATCCATTCAAAGTCTATTTGGCCACATTGGCCACCATCCTCGGTTCCGGAAGCCCCGGCGGAAGCATCTAAATTCAGAATAACAGTCACATCGGTTTCTCGGAGATGGCTAGACCGATTCGACTAAACTTGGCCTCAAATGAAAGGTATTGCGTCCCCGTAAATGGCTATTTAATTTCATCCCGATCCGACTTCCGGTTCCGGAGTTACAGGTTGTGGCGTGCGATCACATAGCAAATTGTGATTCAAACCGATACTCCGATGAAAGCAAAAAAGGTAAAAATTTCGCTAAAATGTCTCTCAAACAACTTAAATTTGCTGTTCTAGGTCACCGACGGCCAACCAAACTTTCGTTGACTACATTAACCACCATAGACGGTTCCGGAAGTGCCCGGGAAAAGCGGCCATCTTTCAAAATTTACGAACTCACATCAGTTTCCCGGAAATGGTTGGGCCAATTTTCACAAACTTAGTCCCAAATGATAGCTATAATATCCCCATAGATGTCTATAAAATTTCGTACGGATCGCTTATATGGTTCCGGAAATATAGACTAAACCGTCCGGTCACATATGAAATTCCCATATAAGCCGGAACTCAAATTTTTTTTCAAAGGGGGGACCTCATGAAATTTCAGAAATCGAAGTCGTATTTTTGATGCCAAACATCTTTAAAATGCATGAAACGTCGAGATTTTATGTTATCTCGAAAATTTTTTTTTATAAAAATCGACTTTTTGGGACTTTGCCGATTTTGCACCTTTTTTTAGTTCAATATTACCGTGGCTGTTTTTTCTTTTTCAAAATTTTAGAACTCGAATAATGATTTATTTTCCTGTATATAGTTGTCATGTGATGTATAATAATAAAATGTAATATATGCATTTAAAAGCTTTTAATGAATATAATCAACGCACACATTCTCGTGATTCATGATTGAGAAAGGCACAATTGCACCGCTAGGTGGATTAAAATAGGTTTTTTTCGATTTATTGGTCTCATCTATTTTATTTAGTTCCTAATTTCTTTCATTTTATCAACTTTATTAATTTACTTCAGTTATTCATTTCATCAAAGTTATTATTTTATGCACTTTACTAATTTTATTCACTTTATTGTTTTTGATTTTATTAATTGCATTCATTTTTATAATTTTATGCATATTAAAATTTATATTCATTGCATGATTTTCATTCATTATTCTATAATTTATTGATTTTAACCGAAGTTTTATTAGAGCAGGAATCGAAATTTTGTTCACTCCACCTCTGGTTGGCAGCGTACTTCGCATGAGTTCTGCTTACTAGTGAATAGGCAAAGGGTGAAATGAATAACAAATGTCTTATCTCACTGCTAGGTGGATTAAATCGGTTTTTAAATATCGGATGAGAAATATAACAATTAGCAGTGAATAGATGGGCGTTCATACTCTTGCTGGCTCGTAGAGGTAAGTTGAAGTATGTCTTGAAACAAACGGATAGTTCACATTATCCTAGAACTGTTCGAAGTATACAGGGTGTTTGGTTTATGGTTAAAAACTGTAACCATGAAGTGTTACAATTTCCCAAAATTATTGCGAGAAAACGAAATTGCAATTTTCAACGCTTTGATATGCGCGGGAGTAGGGATGAGGTTTTAGAACCCTATTCACTCGCTGCGAAGCATTCGTACTGGGAAGCAAAATTAAAAACCCTTAACAGGTGGCTTTTGGGGAGTGAGAAAATGAGATGACAAAAATTAGACCGGAGTCGACCGGATGATGGATAAGGGAACAGGACTGAAAGAGGAGGATCGAAAGGCTAGTGGGAGCCAAGAAAATTAAACCAGCTCTCTTGTATCTAGACCGTGGAAGTGAACGTATCGTTTTTCCTAAAAATCCAAATTTGAGTACTAAATGCCTAGCAAGGACAGCTAGATAGGCTGAATGCCCCGGTCACTTCACTGGTAATCGTGGAGTTTAGCCAAGGCCGGACAAAGAGATTTCTCGCCGTAATCGCGCCCTGTGAACGGCTAACACGTAAACTCGGCTAATCGCCAAGGACGAGGTGGTCTGCGGACCGCGATAGACTGTGACCAAAGAGTCGTCAACTTACCCGGTATTGTGCCTCTGCCTCGTGATTCGAAGTAACCATCCGCTACCCAGCGTAGGCTCTCGTATCGCTCCGTCGCGTGCTACGGTGAAGGTAAGCCGTCGTTTGCAAAAAGTGGCCATCGCTACAAGGCCTAAAGTCACTCAACCGCCAACCGTCGGTGACCGTTCCGCTACGAATCCTACTCCGTTCCCATCGACCCGTTTCACCACTGTCACAGCCACCGCCACGCTCAACCAGCAAAATCGTCGTCATCTTGTGTTTGAGAGTGAGTAATAGAACGTTTAAAACTAACCCCCGAATCTCGTTATTAACAAAGTCCGAACGCCTCCCCACCACCTCTTTAACGACCCTGGGACTCGAGGACCCAAAAGAGGCCTTTCGTGCCCGCCCCACCGGCTGCCGTTGGTCTGACCAGTAGCTTGGGGTTTAGATCGATTCCCCTTCCGGGTCTCGGAAAGCAATCCTCGAGGGCTAAGAGAGCCGTACCGGATTACCGGTAACAGAACCTCTCGACGGGTGACTGACTATCGTATTTGGAGAAAAAATTGTTCTACACATACCATCAAATCTTAACCGTTACTAAGTTACTAACATTTTGTGTTAAAACTTGTCTTTAAATACCCCTAACTCAAAAAATATGCTTTATATTTCAAATCTATCTTTTAGGTCCATTGGATAGGTGAGAAAATTTTCCATTGAATGATGTCCTTACATGTTTCAGATAATGAGGTTTAGTAGCCTTTTCAAAGTAATTTAATTAAAATTTAACAATTTTGATCGATTTTTCGTTCATTTTTCGAAAATCTCAATAGTTAACTTCACCATTTGAATAATTCAGATTGTTAGTCTTAAAGAGCAGCACAATTTGTTCTTTGACATGATACACTTATCTTTTCTTCTTTTCATATGTTTGGGTTATTGAACTTGGATATTTTTATCTCATTTTCACTAATACTAGCTCTAATTGAAAAAGTATGGCACTTATTGTACCTTTTCTTATTTTCATTCGAAAATCAGGAAAATTTTGCAGAGAAAAATGTATTAATACCTTTCAGTTAAGTGAGATTAGTATGCTGTGTAACGGTAATTAGTTTAAAGTTAGTGTTGTTATTAGCACTTTCGTTATTTTCTTAAAATAGTAAATAGTCACCACTATTATCGTGGAATTAATGCATCTTAGCAAGTTCTACGATTCTTTCTTTGACTTCATTCTTTTATTTCGACGCAGAATCATTTTTATCACCTCGTTTTACATGCAAAAACGACGATTTCGAACCCACTACATTTGTGGTGAGGTCATGCTGTGTTAACTATTTAATTGCAGCAAAATGAAAAGCAACAGGGATGAAGTGTCAAATAACAAGTTATAGAGAATATTAAGGAGGACAAAGTGAACAATAGTTACGATAAATTTAGTTAATTAATAATTAGAATAATTACAAAACTCTCCAAAAAAACGCTAGTTTTAAGTTATTTTACTAGAAAAAAATTCATTTAGTACACTTAACTAAAAGATATTTGTACAAACATCGAAAGTAAATTTTCTCAGCTTTCCAATGAAGTCTTGGAAATAACGATATAAAGCATATCTTTTAGATTAGAATCTTTTAAGCACTTGCAAGTCGATTACAGGAAAATTTAAAAAAATGAAATAACATATAAATGCGAAGGTTAAGGAACAAATTATGAATCGTCCTAAAACCCAGCTTTGGATAATAGATATTGCTATAATCATAATTCATATTATTTGGAGAAAATTAACAACAGCATGGGGGTGGTGTAGCGTAGTTGGTAAATCGATTGCCTTGTACGCAGCGCACCTGGGTTCGAATCCCGACCCCGCACATAGGGTTAGAAATTTTTCATAAGAGATTTTTCTAACCCGAAGAGGTGAATGACCTTAAGGTTAAAACCTCTATAATCAAAATAAAAAAAACAACAGCATCATCCAAAACACTAACTTTTAACTACTCTACAACTAAAAGATAATTAAAACTAATTAACTGAAACAAGTGAGGACATCATTCAATGGAAAATTTTCTCACCTATCCAATGGATCTAAAAGATTTGAAATGCAAATTATACTTTTTGAGTCAGAGCTATTTTAAGACAACCAAGTTTTTAACACGCAAAGTTCGATAACTTAGTAACGGTTGAGATTTGATGTTATGCGGAGAACGATTTTTTTTCAATCACCCTTCGAGAGGTTCTTAATCAAGAACCAAACACCCTGCATGTCTTAAGAGCTAACGTCACCAGTAGTTTGTGCTTGTTTATCGGTATGCTGCGTTTCCGTGGTTGCTCATAGAGCTTTGGTCATCAAAATTTTGAACCCGTGCGTGGGTCATGAGTTCAGTAGCGACTGACTCAAATGGTAAGGTTAGGAAATTAAACTAATAAATTAAATAAAACAAATAATTAAATACAACGAATATAATGGATAAAAGAATTATTAATTACGGATGAAATAAATAAAATGAATGAACTTAACGGTGTAAGATAATATTTAATGCGAGAGTCAAACATCTCAATTTTAGTAAAAGTTTACTCTTTACCTTTGAAGGAAGCTTACACACTAGTTTTCGAGATATATCTCAATCGTTATAAAGTGAATACAGAAAATGTGTACTCAACCGAATTTCTTTCACTCTTTGTGGGTCGGTCTCATATGTTCAGCTATTGCAAAACGTTAAGTGAGAAATAAAAGCAAAAAAATCTTCGCCATCCGATTTTAACTATGGGAAAGGTGTTTTATAAACTTCTTTATTATATACATATAGACTGACACAACTAATTTCTTTGAAAGTTGTAACGTCGTGCTTTGACAAAATCACCCAGATCTTTGAAACTAAAAAAGCATCATCTAAAGCAAGTTAATAGCGTTAAATTGTCACGATAGGATTTATGTCTGAAACTAGTTTCGTTAAAATCGGTTCAACCATTGCTGAAATAATTATATGACTTTAGTGTATATACATACACACGCAAACACACAGATAGTAAAACTATCTCTAACCACCGAAAAAATTATTCTCAGTTCTTGTTGGAATGCAGCATACAAATAAAAATGGGGATATCCCAAATTACGAAAACTTATCCATACACATAATATGGAAAAGCTTATATGAATATGAATATTTAGTTTTAATAAAACGTTAAAATTTGCATTCTGGGCCACTGTGCAACGGAATCCTGAAGAAAGGAAGGCTCTCATTTCCCTCAGTTGACGGATCTGGAATATCCGCCTTATTTGCCACTCCATCCATCGGTTTGAGGATGCTGTAATCCACGGAAATTTTATCATCGGTGCCGTCTACAAGTCACAACCATCTATTTAGGAAAATAGGCGGAGAAATAGATACCGATGCGGAGAAAGAAAAATGGCGAAAATTCACCTTTTTTAGTGAACATACTGAAAAAAGCATATGCCCGAAGTCAGCCAAACCGACCTGAATTCATGAAATTCCTTTGCTGATCATATTTTGGATATCTTGTAGATCAAATCAAATCGTCATACAGGTCGCTCTTGTTAACCCGAGCAAACGAAAAGCCCATAATGCCCCCATGATCATGGTCCAAATTCACTCCCACTGCATGGTGATTTGATGGCGTTTGGAATGGGTTCAACCCATGAAAATACCATCACCATGGTCCGGAAGATCCCATTTGAAAACCATATTCTGGTGTATTTATAGGTTTTAGAGACCATTTCATGGTGTTTTGATGGTTGTAAAATTTGTCGCGGACCATATCCATGGTATTTTTATGGGGTTGTATGATGTTTAAGCCCATGAGAATTTGCTCGGGAGAGCTGTTTTCTCCACGCAAATTTTTTAATGACGACGGTTTTCATTAACGCGGATTTTGAAATTTACGCGTAAAAAATACCTGAGTGTACTTACTTTTTTAATTTATTCATTTCATGGATTTTATTCGTTTTGTTTATTTTGTTCATTTTAAATATTTCACAAATTTTAAATATATACATGATTCTATATATATATATATATATAGATATATATATATATATATATATATATATATATATATATATATATATATATATATATATATATATATATATATATATATATATATATATATATATATATATATATATATATATATATATATATATATATATATATATATATATATATATATGATTTATTCCAATTAATCATTTTCTTCAGTATTCATTTAATTTGTATTATTCAACTTAGTACATTTAATTTATTTTATATCTTTCATGCATTCCCTTGTTTGGATTTATTCGTATCATTTGTTGTACTAGTTTCAATCACTGTTTTATTTTATTCAGTTAGTAGTTATTAGTACATTGATTTCCTTTATTAATTTAATTTTATAAAACAAATTTTAATTTTTCATGATTTTTATTTATTTATTTCATTCTTTTTATTTTTTTCATTGTATTCATTTAATTATTTTGGTTTATTTTATTCATGCTGATTGGTTTATACGTTTTATTCCATTTAATCATTTTATTCATTGTAATCCTTGTATTCATATTTTCCAATTTTTGGTTTTGTGCATTTCATTGTATCCATTTTATTTTGCTTAATATTTTATTTTCTTTTTGTGTTATTTTTTTATTTCATTTGTTATATTGATATGATAGGACTCGAAACTGTGTTCATTCATTTCAAATTGGGTACTTAATTTGCTTTAATTCTGCAAACTAATGATTGCTCCAAAGATGATATGTATAAATGACGTCCCATCTCACTGCTATGTGAATTAAGTCGAGGTTTTTTCATTGAAAATTCGTATTGTTAATCCAATATGTGCACGTTTTGCTATTAGAGAAGACAAAACCGAGCACAAAAGATTTAAAAATCCAAATGTTGGATAAAAACGGAACGATTGATGTGTTCACAGTCTCGGATCTTCCAATCACGAATAATATGTCTCCCTAGCAAAACCGAAGAAATGAAATATCGCTCAATCGTGTTGTTTTGTACAAACCACAGTACCAGCAGCATTACAGATTGCCACTTCATCACAAGTTATTACCATCAAACGAACCATTATTGTAGCCCGGTCGGTACGACGTTCTTTTCATTCATCTTACCCCTCAGAAATAAACCGAAGCGGCTCAATCATCGGCGAACACGTTGCTCTAACTTTATCAGCAACAGTCCTTCCTCGTCCTTCACTTGTGCTGTCTATCGGCGTGTGACTTTCGACCGCCCGCAGTTCTCACTTTCAAACCCAAGCAATGCAATCGATTTCTCCCTCAACCGCTGGCTGGCCGTTGGTTTTCGTCGATAAAACTAGCAAAACACGTGTTTCCAGCGATGTACGAGCGGAACTCTTCGATAAGCACTTGGGCAGCAGGGGTTCAAATCTCTCCTGCGGCACTAGTACTTAGTAAAGAATTCTTATCTTTTTCGTTCAATCCGTTCCATCAGCACAGCTAATCCTGGCAGGTGCGCAGGACACATCCCGAATCCTTCCTCGAAACGAAGCACATATTAATTCCAGCTCCGCGAACTGCTCTCCGTTCGATCACAAACTCATCACTGACTGTAGACTGCGATCTGACCTGACCTGAACTTCTGAATTAAAGCATACACACTGCAAACGTCGGCCGGATCGCAATAAGTAAGAGGAAATACAAACTTTGAACATCTATAACTACAATCCAAGCGTTCTGCTAGCCGTTGCAACTGATAAAGGCAATGCGGCCAAACAAACGGTCCCGAGTCCCGGGCGCAAACACACTGCCACAATCACATAGCTCAGCACAGCACGCTGTCACTCGTCTGCCACGATCCCGAAACGACTGCAGTAACGCTCCGAACTACTGATTAAGACATACTGTTTACTAGATTTCATCTCAATTGGACTTTTATAGTAACATCAACGTTTTTCCGAAAATGATGAACCTTCCCACTCTTTCACTCCACCATGCACGAATCGAGCAATTTCCCTGCCCACATCCAACCGGTACTCCTGGCCAGAACCGTCGCCGTTTCGGGTACCCTCATGCTCGGAGGAGAAACGCATCAAACCTAACCTCGTTGAAATTGACAATTATTGGTCGCTCTATACACAAGCGCTCATCCCGTGAGCTGGGCCGGGACCCGGACAATTGATGATGGCACAGCTATGCGCTATGCGAGCCAGCCACTGAGACAGGAGCAGAACACTCATTATCAGCCGGTGGCGGTACAGGGCAGCTAGTTAGGCAGCATGGGGTAAGTGCAATTGGTGGGCAATATAAAAGCTTGTTGTAATCTATCGCGTAACAGGTTCTTAGATAGCAAAAGTTAGAGCGTACAGAAGTTTAACTCGGATTTTCACTGCGCACAAACACCATTTTTTTTGCGAAATCACTGTCACTGGATTGATTCGAATATTTTGATATCAATCAGGAATGTTTCAAATATTTTGATATCAATCGATGCACACTACGGTACATTGATTACAGGACCTGTAATACAGGTCATGAAAAATACTATAATATCCTGTCAAATGCAGCTTCACTTCAATTAAATTGCTTAACTTTCGTATAGGGTATCTGTTCCATAACTCATTTGTTCCACTAAAGAGTGTACGGAATCAAATTGCAACACTTGCAAGTTACTGTGACTTTTTACTATTAGGTATTTTCTGTTGAAACTATGAGTGATGTTAGTTTCATTCCATATGTATTGTTTACGTTGAATAAGTTTCACTAGCAATTGAGCAATTATTGCGATAATGGAGTCGAAAGAACATGAGCGGCGTAAACAAATTTTGCGCACGTACCTAGAAAATGCGGCACTCTTATCATGCCATTGCCAAGAAGCTGAGAATAGGCAAATTTCCGGTAAGCCGTGAGATTTCCTGCATTGATGCACCATTATTTCGAATGATAAATCTTTATCTGAATCGAGTTGGTCATATTTCCCTATTTTGCGGGGCATAATCACCGATTGATGTGAGGTATGCCATCCTTTTGTTGTGGGGCATATTACACTATACACTCAGGTTTTTTTACGCGGGGGATACGAGCCGCGTAAATGAAAACCGCGTAAATCAAAACCGCGTAAATTTCAAAATCCGCGTAAATGAAAACCGCGTAAATTTCAAAATCCGCGTAAATTTCAGAATCCGCGTAAATGAAAACCGCGTAAATTTCAAAATCCGCGTAAATGAAAACCGCGTAAATTTCAAAATCCGCGTAAATTAAGACCACTTAAATTTAAGAATCCGCGATAAAGGGAACCTCATTGATGGATACCGCGTAAATTTCAAAATCCGCGTAAATGAAAACCGCGTAAATTTCAAAAACCGCGTAAATGAAAACCGCGTAAATTTCAAAAACCGCGTAAATGAAAACCGCGTAAATTTCAAAATCCGCGTAAATGAAAACCGCGTAAATTTCAAAATCCGCGTAAAAAAAACCGCGTAAAAAAATACCGCGCAAAAAAAAACCGCGTAAAAAAAAACTTGAGTGTATTTGCCCTGGGTGAATATAGAAATTGGAACTTGAAAAATGTGTAATAATACTTTAAATAGGATGTTTGTAAGAAAAATATATGTTGGAACCAATTTTTACCTAATATAGTTATAAATTAGAATAGTGGATACGGAGATCATAGTATCCAATGTCAAAATATAACCATTGTTGATTAAGGTTGGACAAAGAGTGCGCAAAAATCGTAATCGAAAAAAGCAGTTTTCTTCCATACCGTGTGTTAGATCTTCATAAAAATCAATCAGCTTATGTAGAATGCTGCTACAGTACTGCTGATTGATTTTTATGAAGATCTAACACACGGTATGGAAGAAAACTGCTTTTTTAGCTTACGATTTTTACCCATTCTCTGTTCAACCTTAAGGGGAGCGTATTAGACCCGTTTACCCCATATAAAAGCAGAGGTGACATCACGCATCTCGAAACGATACGTGTATACGAGCTTGTATCAAAAAGTCGATTCGAATTGGTTGCATAATGTGGCCCTTCAACTTTCTGGGTTCCTTTTCTGTTTGTCATAAGTTCGACCTTCCTGTGAACAAGAAAGTAGTACAGACAAACAGACGTAGCACGAGATGAATTTTGATCATTGGTGCATTAGTTAAATACATGAAAAATTTAACATTGTGTCCGCGACCCTGGAAATAAACATAAAAATCCGAAAGAGCATCCTGATTCTTTGACATACGACGAAAAGAGAGAAAAAGCCGAGCTTCACCTCGGATCTTCTGATTCGAACACTTATAGCTAGGGTTTGTCGCGGTGCGGATGTGGGCGGTAAATGGATAGTCCGCACCGCAACCGCAAAAAAAAAAAAATAATAAAACCGCACCGCTTACCGCAACCGCATTGCATTTACCGAACCGCACCGCGCGGTAATGCGGTAAAAATCATGTATTTTTAAAAAATATTCATTTATTTTGTATATCCATATATAACAAAATGTTATTCTTATTTACCCGAAAGGTAACTTTGACGGACTCCTCAGAATATAACATTTATGAAAAAATTCAACTTTGCAAGTTTTATTAAAGGGGGTAAGGATTTTGACGCAAAAAATACACTTTTTTATTTTTTTTAAACTTTGCATGAAGCGAATTGATGAAAACTTTTGTACA
Source organism: Topomyia yanbarensis (assembly GCF_030247195.1). NCBI lineage: Eukaryota > Metazoa > Arthropoda > Insecta > Diptera > Culicidae > Topomyia > Topomyia yanbarensis. Next base: position 54,818,538 of record NC_080670.1, read on the forward strand.
TTATAATGTATCATTTCAATATAATGCTGTAATTTTTCCATGTTAAAATATCGACAAACGACTTGGTGGTGAAGCTTTTTGTAGAACGTCTCTGGAAAAACATGATTTGCGGTGGTACCTTCCATTCAAAAACTACTTAACCGATTTCTTTCAAACTTTGCATACACATTCTATGTAAAAATACCTATCCCCTGCACTGAGTTTTCAAGATAAAATATTTTGGTTTGGCATGCAGTCCTCTGGTAATGGTTATGTCAATTCATCAATACCATAACCATACCACTAAATCATAGGAGATATCGCTGGATGTAGTATCCCTATTCACCAATATTCCGAAAGACCTAGTGATACGTGACACTATCAACAACTGGGACAGTATCAAAACAAACACAGCCATCAACCTCGATCTCTTTTTAGAGATCGTCCCATTCTGTATGAATTCCAGCTATTTCGTGTTCAGAAACCAACACTATCATCAGATCGCAGGCACAGCCATGGGAAACCCGCTCTCACCTACTCTGGCAGATCTAATTATGGAAACTCTCATCGACACCGTTATACGCCATCTAAGTTTCTCTATCAAAGTATTGCGCAAATACATTGACGACCTCTATATGATAGTTCCACACGACAAAATAGGAGATGTTCTAAAGGCTTTCAACTCATACCACCCCAACATCCAATTCACCTTCGAGGAAGAAAAGGAAGGCAGACTACCATATCTCGACATGACTCTCGTCAACAATTATCCCCGAAGTCTAATTAACAGATGCTTGAATCGTATGAATAACAAACTCAAGCAAAAGAACGATAATAGAAGTTCAAATAGAGAGAGCATTTTAAAGCCGGATCCCACGTACAGATCACTCCCATACATACCACAGCAAACCTCGCAAATTATCAAAATCATCCGCCCCAACTACTCAACTGTTACCATAGCCACCAAAAGCATCAATACAGTGAGCAACCTATACACCCGCATCAAAGACACGCTGCCAAAAATACACCACCAAAACGTGATATCTAGAGAAAATTTTCAATAGGACGTAAGTAACATTGAGAGCCTCTCTTTGTTTACTTTCTCTTTCGTTTATTACGACGTCATTACAACACTTTGCACTAATTTTCCAGTACATATCGAAAGCCGACGGTTTTTACTAGAATGTTATGCAAAGAGTGGAGTAGTAATCGTTGAAATGGCCGAGTAATGAACAGAAGAGAAAGACCCCAAAGAGAATCTCTCATTGTTACTTACGTCCTATTGAAATTTTTTTCTAGATATACCGTATCCCTTGCCAGACATGTGAGTTCACATACGTGGGCATGACCAGGAATCTATTAAAAACAAGACTGTCTGGACACCGCAGCAATATAAACAAACTCGAAGAACTACTGAACGCTGGTCTCGCACATGTGGATTCGGATATCATGCAACTCAGAGAGAAAACAGCTCTCGTCGCTCATTGCATTGACCATGACCATCGCTTTGATCTCACCGCCACTACCATATTAGATCAGACACAGAAGCACTCATCTCTGCCTTTTTTGGAAATGATATGGATGTATAACAACAACACGACCGTAAACAAACGAACAGATTAGAAGGGCTCAATAATACATGCACAGGCATCTTACATGCAATAGACAAGCATAAAAAAGCACTCGGACAACTTTCAACACACCAATAGACAAAATCACCCTCAACACCCCACACAGTCAGTAGTGCATTAATGCCGAAGAAGTGTACACACAAAATTTTCATCACAGACAATTTAGCACAAATGTGCATAATTGGGACAAAAACTAGACGAACGAATGTTGGAATACAACAGCTATTAACAATAAACAGAACTCTAGTAAGATGCAGTACAGTAGGAAAACATACAAGATTGTCAACTAGTTTCTTTCATTTAGTGATCCCCAGAAGAAGGCTAAATACATTGAGCCGAAACGTCGGATGAGTAGATAAATTTTTGTTATATTTGCACCAGAGGACTGCATGCCAAACCAAAATGTTTTCGTGATAAATTTTCAATTAAGGCAAAAACTGTCCAAACTATGCAAAATTTGGCTGCCTTGGAACGACCCTATCCGCCTTCCGTCGTACAATAACAGATGCATGTTGCTAGATTTGCCAACGTTAGAGCCTCGCCACAGTTTCTTGCAAAGAATGTTTATCTACGATATGTTATCGAACAATATTGACTGTTCCGACATTCTTTCTAGGATTAATGTGTTTGTTCCTCCTCGTGGTATAAGGAATCGTCCGCCTTTGCGGATTCCTAGACATCGTACAGCTTATGGTCAGAATAATCCGGTGGACAGATGTTGTAGCAAATTCAACGAAACTGCTTAAAAGTTTTTGTTAATGCGGGGTTGTATCCAAGTTTGCACACAACGCCCGTACAGCATTTGCTGGCCGATCGTAACGCCGATCACACCAACTGTTTAAAAAAACATTTTTAAGTTTAAGCCAAACATGAACTGCCATGTTTGAAAAACGCGAAAAACAACCAAGTCCATTTCAGCCGCCAGAAAATTTGTCTAAGTATTGAAATTGCCTTTAAATCGCATTCGCAAATTGCATTTCTCGACAAACATATGATTACGACTTAAAAGCCAACTGTCAAAATTCTCTTCGAAAGTAAATTCCGGACAAACCGTTACTCACCAGTCATAGATGTTGGTAGTAAACAAAAGAGAAAAGTTTTCTCTTTCATTAACTGCTGTGAACTGTGTTTGGCCAGTGACGGTTAGTCCGGAATTTTCTTTCAAAGAGAATTTTAACAGTTGGCTTTTAAGCCGTAATCATATGTTTGTCGAGATTTGTTCCTAGGGGCAATTAGCACAGGCGAGTTGAGTCAAACGTCAAACTGTTTAAATCGCCTGACCATGTTCGTCCGCATTTTTTTTTTTGACTGGGACCCCACTTGCAAACACAGTCCATGTGAACAGATCTCAAACATTTGAAACGTAGCTAGCGCTACTGGCATTTGCTGGCAGCTTCGGGCAACAAACAGTTTTCACGGGGTTGATAATTTAAATCAACTTTTTGACCTTCATGTGCAATATTATGGCCCATTTGAGGGCAAGTAAGCAAGTTTTATCCCGTACGAAAAACAGGTGTAATCGAGTTTTAAATGCCATTTTTTGATATTCGTCCTATCTAGAAGGTGCTACACGCTCGTTTCAAAACGCTACATCAAAGAGTTATACTGCAGGTTAGCAGAAGTCGAATCATTTTGAAACAAATCGAAATTTTATAATTGTTATATCTTCTCACTAAGAACACAATAAGCAAGTGGAAGTATATTTATATTTTTACTGCTTTCTAAAGATTTACAAAGATTAAATGAAAGATTGTAATTAAAGCCATGTCATACAACCTAAGTAACACTTTTAAATATGACAGCAAACAATCTGCTACAAATATCAATTTGATCGTAATTTAAATGATATCGAAGCTTGTTTATACTGTTTCGCAATTTTTCATTTCCGCTGTAGAACAAATTGTCGTTTAAATCCTTATGATAGAACAGATATGCACAGGGCATAACCATTGTGAAAGCTGAGACTGGACTGATGATTTGGTAAAATGACGCAAAAAGTTGAATATGGGTCATTCCGCGCGAAGTGATCATAAAAAGATGCAAACTTGAAATCGACCTTCACGGATTTTAACAAAATTTGGAGGGATTGTTCAACTAGGGCCAATATATAAAAACCCAAATTTTTGTGTCAATTGAACCACCCCTCGGGCCATGGGAGCACCTCTCCCGTTTCGACAAATTGTCAAATCTCTAGATTTCTTTTTGATCATATCTCTGGCGGCGATGGCATTTCAGCTGAAAATTTCTAGAAAAGGGTAACACCAGTCGGAAGTCCACCATAGTAAACATAAACAATAAACAATAACGTGCTCTTCTCTTTTGATTATTGTAGCTCGTGCAATAAGGATTTTCAGCTCTTATAAATGCTGTTTTACTATTATATCAGTGCATTCCAGTTCTATTTATACCGCAGCACATTATTCTGTGGTACTATATATGAAAAAATCTACTAAATAGTTCACTTTTTGCTAAATTTATATCGCTGCTCCATCGGGGGCAAAACGCCCTCTTCTTTGATTTTGCTGGTTTTTTAATCAAAAAAAGAAAAATCGTTCTAAAAACCTACTAATTGCATAACCGAAGGCTATTTTATGGCACACTTTTGTGGAATCTCGTCAGAAAACAAAGCTTGTTCGCCGAGCATTACGCCCCGTTGTTGCGGTTCATTCTGCCCCGTTGCTGTAGTGCATCATGCCCCGTTTTTGTGGTGCATTTTATTCCCGCAAAGGTGCGTTTTGCCCCGCTTATTTTTCAAAAGGTAATTTTTAATTATTTTGAAGAATTGAAGAATTTTTGCGTTTTTGAATATTTTGCAAAGCGTTATGATTGCGATTACAGAGGAAAATGTTGGCTAAACGATATCATTAATTAAATTCTCCCAATTGATGTCCTACAGCTGAGTTATGGTCATATTTCCTAAGGGGGTGCGTTTTACCCCATCTTCCCCTACACTGGCGTGCCAGTTTCATGCTTACACGGAGGACAAAATAATCACACACCACAGAAAAAAACAGAACGCTCTTTCTTTCGGAGCTGAATATACCGATTTCAAGTGTGCGTTGGTGATGGGGTGGTTTGATGCGAGAGAACCACATTCTCTTGCTCTTAAATTCTCTGTGGCACGCTCAGATAAATTCACCACTGCGCGCGCCTCAGAGTGCACTGCAGTAAATACGAACTTTTAAAAGAGTAGTAAGTAACTTAATATCGAACAATATTTTTTCACTATCATCATCAAGCCAACGCACAAGTCAGAACACTCGTAACCGGCCCGGGCCTATGCTTGGGATGAACAACTGTGCAAATTCTTAGCTCGATCCCTGGAACTATATTTTTGCGCCCACTGTTTAAAACTCACATGGGATTTTCTATGGGAAAATTAACTTTCAAAATAAATCGTTATATGGATTTTATAACAAATTTAAAAAAGGAACAAAGTCTCAAAACCACGAAACGATCTGACGCTTGAGAAAAAAGTTATTAAGCAAAAACCGATTCATGCTCTGATGATTGGTTTAATATTCATTTTTGCCTTTCTCATAAAGAAAGGATATGCACTCTGAAAACCGACTTTTTAACTGAGGCCCGCGGGCCGAGTCTCATATACCATTCGACTCAGTTCGTCGAAATTGACAAATGTCTGTATGTGTGTGTATATGTTTTCAAATCTCGCTTACTTTTCTCAGAGATGGCTGAACCGAATCGCTCAAAGTTGATTTCGAATGAAAGGTATAACGCTCCCATAAGCTGCTATTGAGTTTTTTGTCGATCGGACTTCTGGTTCCGGAGTTACGGGTTGAAGAGTGCGGTCACCCAGCAAATTCCCATATAAAATAGTAACACCATCATGTCCAAATGGTGTAATACATATCAAAAAGGGTGCAAAATAACTCGGATTTGTGGGTCTAGATCACTAATGATCATTCTAAGCAGCTTTGACCACATTGGCTACCTATGACGGTACTTTATGCCACCAGGTACTTTCCACGTTCGAAAGTTAATCTTACACCATTTTTCTCAGAGAATTCTTGACCGATTTTTATAAACTTAGTTTCAAATGAAAGATACAATACTTCCATGGACTGTATTTGAATTTCATTCGTATCTGACATTTGGTTCCGGAGTTACAGGTTGTTTATTGCGACTACATAGGAATTTCCCATATAAACTGGTACAATCGTAATACTTCAAAGGTTAAAAATCCATTTCTATTTGTAAGTCTAGATAACATCATTTCTATTTTGAAGACTAGATCACTGATGGCCAATCAAAGATTCTTTGAATAATGTCCACTATCGACAGTTCCGGAATTTTCGGGCTCTGGACGTATTCCAGAATTAGTCACATCGATTACTCGGTGATGACTGAACCGATTTTCATAAACCAAATCTCAAATGGTGAGTATAATATGCGGTTGGGTGCTGCATACTCCATTAGCCCCCTTTCAGCTTCCCCTCACACCATCTCTTTCTACATTATTTAATAAACTATTCGATTCCATTATCGTCAATTCGATTCTTGCGGATTAGGTTTCACCGTACTTTGGTGAACTGTAACTTTTTTACTACAAATTTTATATTAGATGAGAATCTATCTACATTCTTACTATTCTTACTATGATTTTCAGCTATCAACTCGGTATGGTTTGTTGGTTTTAATCGACGATTTTATTAATTGTGTGTTTAGGCTAGCCTCAATTCGGTTGATTTCTTAGCTGTATTTTCGATTTAGGTATACCACTTTTTTACATTTTAACGACATTTAATTAGCTAGAGATTACTGGGTAGGGAAAGTTATGAAAATTTAGAGCCCTAGTACTCCAGACGCCTTTCTACTACTTATGCGCAAATTAATAAGTATTGATGCCTTGTTAGCTTAGTGTCGACTACCAGAGATAGTACTTCATCAGCCTGTAACTTCGCAAATTCTGTAGCATAAGCACTCAAGTTAACTAGCAAAATTTTCATAATAACTTTCATCAACTTTAGACAATTCTAATACAGTGATGATCCGTTTTTAACAGCCCTTTTGTGAGTATTAGGCTGGTTGTTGTTGACAAAATCGGGACATTTATTTTTCTTTCTTTTTAACAAACCGAAGCTCTTAAAATTTTCTTCTTCAGTCCCTAGATATAGCTTTATAACCCTTTCCGATTATTTAGTATCAATTTAGCTTAATAGGGTCAGACAGCGCAAAATTTAAAATAAAATTAAAATTTGGATTTTTTTCATATTAAGGATCTCTAGGATAAGAAAAATATGCTCAAGAAAAAAATTTACTCGAATTCGACTTGGTACGTTTGCTAGAGCTCATCAAACTACCAACTATCAATTTTCATATGAGGCTGACAAAATCGTGGGCTGATAAAAGCGGGTCTTCACTATAATCTATCAATCGTACAATGTAATGGTACAACAACATGACAACAATGTTCCATAAATACCTTCTCGTCTCATTGCGACTGTACTTTCCGCAAAATAGATCTTTGTCACACACGTCCATAGCGAACTAGTCCGTTGTTCACATTGTTCTTTCAAATTGATGTTCTTTGGGTGTTTCAAACAACTCGAATAATTACAAATCATATTCGATTTTGTTCTGTTTGCTTTCGTCCATTTCTAGACAGCCAGTTTATAAAAGGAGCAAATGAGTTATTTTAACTCTTCAATCTTTTCCTAATACACTAGTTATAACATTATTTATTACTTGTATGGACTTGTCAGCTTTCAGATTCGTCCAAATCTGAAAAAATCAGATCCGTTCAGATTTCGAAAATATATATTGTTAGCTAATAATTTTTGCTGAATTATTACTATCAATGTTAGAAGTATTGTTCGAACAGCATCATCTTGAATATAACCAAACATGCTTACCATGTTCTTGAAAAAATATTTACACAGCTAAACTAAAATGATGAGCAGTCAACCGTTTGGCGAAGCTACAACCAGAACAAAGATTTCACGAACAGTACTACTTTCATTAGTTGATACCTCAAATCAATCGACCTATCAAATACGTCATTACGAAAAAAAATCTACTCTGCAATACAGATATCAAATTAGTTTGGTTTGGAAATATAAATGATTTTTGGCTTTCTTATATACATATTAGGAAATCACTTCAAAAATCGATCCCAGAGAGCCAAGTGTCACATACTATTCGATTCAAATCGTCGAGACCGCAAAATGTCTGTGGGTGCATGTGTGTGTCAAACAAAGCCGCTCAATTTTCTCAGAGATGGCTGAACCGATTTGCACAAACTTAGTTTCAAATGAACGGTTCTAATGCTCCCACAAGCTGCTATTGTATTTTTTGTTGATCCTACTTCCGGTTTCGGAATTATGAACTAAAGACTGCAGCAAATTCCTATATAAACTTGCAACATGAAGATATCCAAATGATGCAATACATATTGAAACGGATTTAAATCGATTGCCTTGTACCCAGCTCACCTGGGTTCAATTCCCAATCCCGCACATAGGGTTAGAACTTTCCCTAAAGAGATTTCTCCAACCCGACAAAGTGGCGAATGACCCTAAGGTTAAAACCTTTACAATCAAAACAAAAAATATTGGCCACCTATGACGGTTCTTGATACTCTCGGTTAACTATCAAAGTTCGTATGATAATATCACACCTATTTCTCAGCAAATTCTTAACTGATTTTCACAAACTTGATTTCAAATGATAAATACAATACACCCATTGACTGCTATTGAATTTTCATTCAGATCTTTTGATTCCGGAGTCACTACGGTTACATAGGAATTTAAACCGAAATAAGGTACTGGGCATATTCTAGAATTAAAGTCACATCGGATTCGGTGATGACTGAATTCGTTTTCACCAACTAGGCCTCTCTCACATCCTCTTTTACAGGTATAATTCGTTTCCCCTCCCACTGCATTCTAAAATATGTTATACGAAGACAACATTTAATTCATGCTGATTTATCCACTCAAATATTATATTTTTTGTTCCAAGGACGTCAACATGTGGCTTATCAGGTTCGTGGCACTCGTGCCCTTGTAAATATGTGCAAAGTGTAATAAGAATGTAACAGACATTTTCACAAATATATTGAATATAACTTGCTATTGGATTAATGAGAAAGGCACAATTACACCATTAGGTGGATTAAAACAGGTTTTTCTCACTGCTGTTGGTTGTCCAATTATATGGGATTTTGTTTTGATCATCTCTCAATGCGTCTAAATCATTTATCTATACTGTTTGGCCACTTCGCAAGGGTTTTGGGGGATATATAATTCAACCGTGATAGCAGCAGTGATGCTAAGAAAAGTGAAATGTTCATCAATCGGTTTCAGTTTAATAAGTTTTTCCACAAGCCTCAGATTGTTTCGCGGTCTTTTAGACTTTGTTTCTTTGACAAATTTTCAATAAAATTCAGATATTTATTTATTTTTAGGAGGTAACGGGCGACTCTTGGAAGAATTATTTTGCAAAAGACAATTTCCCCATACGAAATACCATGTAAACTTTAAACCGTGGGCGCAAAAATAGGAACTAAATGGGACCCAAAAAGTTACTCGGAGCAAATTTTTTTTTACATATGATCATGTCCCATTCTACTAGTCACATCAACTACAAATGTGCCGCCATGAACTCTTACCTCACCATACCCTCGCCATAATAAGCATAAATGTGTGAAAGTAATCCATAACCGGGATGCTGAGTTGGACCCAACCAACCACATGCAATGGTTGCTTGAAATGAACCACTACACGTCCAATCCAGTAGAAAGCCTATCAAACGAGGATAGGGCGATCCTTCACGCTTCCACTGCTAGGTTTGAATTTTTTCTTCGGACAATTTCGAGCATCACTCGAGGAAGTTCATTTGCGATAAGTCGGCTCGTTAGAAAGTGACTCCTCGAAACGAAAATAGAAGTCCATGACCAGTTGTTTTTGTTTTTAAATTTAAATACACCTACAGCCATATTGCACAGACACTACTACCGCTATCAATCAATGAGCAGCTGGATCCTACGTAATGTACGGAATTATCACAAGTCGTGTCAGTGACGGGAAGGGGGTTGACGCATTCAAGAGTGCAACTGAACTATCCAATGAAGGAAAATATGGTTCAATTGTTGAAACGTTAAATCGTCATTGTTAAATTGTCATTGAGTTGGGGGATTAGTGAAGTGGGACTTGAGAAAGTACTTGACGTGAAGACGGGATTTGGTTCGTGAAGTAATACTTTGCGTAACTGTAACGGTACTGTTTCGTCTAGGCCGGTACAAATATTTACTGTTTTGGAACGCTGCTCAATCGGAATATGAATGAGCTATCAATATATTAGGATGAGTTAATTTTTGACAGGATGCTTTATACAGCCTATTATATACTGGTGTTCCTAAAATAGCAAATAGGACACGACTGCATGACTAGTTTTATTTTTCCTAATATTAGGGTGACCATACGTCCTGGTTTCCCAGGACATGTCCTGGTTTTTCACAGACTGTCCTGGTGTCCTGGGAAGTCAAGGAAAACGCTTGATTTGTCCTGGTTTTTGCCCTGTAAGCCTAAAATATTTTTCTTTACTGAGTCTTCGCTTTATTGTCTCTGGTTCAGATCGCTGTTATGACCGATCGCAACCATAATTGCAACGTAAATTCACCCTCAAGCAAAATATGACAAACAAAATTTTAAATACTCGAATCCCTCAATTGTACAATCCGATGTCTTTTTTAATCTCTCAACTTTCTTCTCTTACGTGGAAAATGAAAAGAAAAACATGAGGCGTTCGTACATAACATGTGAATGACCTGTACTACCGTGATAAGCATAACTGTCCCATATGTATAGAAAATCGATAGTAAATGGGACTCTTTTGCGTATCACGGCAGTGTGATCCGTTTTCAAGGAAATTTGGCAGCCGAACAAATCGAAATGGTTCCAGTTGTGGACCAATCTCTGGCCGATAAAACAATGATAACTAGAGTTTCTTCCCGGCTTAAATTGCCTTTCAATCCAGGATCTCAAACTGATATTATTTACACCAACCAATCCGCTATTTTCATATAACAATTGATAAACTGGAGGAATTTCTAATCAATGGTAGTTTTTGCAGCTGTTTCGATCATAGTTCTCAGATCGAGAGATAATGATTGCCATTGGAGATTGATAGCTACTTAACTTAAAATCAAGAATGAAGTAGGGAAGTTACTTTGGACCGTTTCTACTTTACTTCAATGACCCCTCGCCGGTGCTGCACAGATGATTTCAGAATATTTCGTATCATCCGCTAAATTGATGATAGCCGATGTATCCAACAACATCATGTTACATTTGCTGATGGTAATGTAACAAGAACTGCGTGTGTGTAAATCCGAAAAAAGAGCTCGTTGATCGAATTCTCATGCAAGACTATTTGGCTGAGCTTTGCCTGTAAGACCCCAGAACTGTTTTACTGCCGAATAGAACGTTTTAAGCTGCCGCACACGTGGGGAGAAGGCACAATCGATTAAGGCTCAAGTTACCTCAAGGCTTGGTAGTATGCGTAAGAAAAATTGTGTTCAGTTTTGCCACCAGATAATCCATTTAAACCTTTTCAAAACTCTAAAAGAAGAATATCAGTCGATTTATTAGATCATCAGGATTCAATTCATGCAAAATACCTGCTGGAAAAACCATCGGCTTAGCTGGATGGTGCTTTTGAAAAAGTGGCTGTGATTTTTTGTCACACTACCACACCGAGCGGGGGTACGCAACACAACTGCGCAATGAAAAAACCACAGCCACTTTTTCAAAAGCACCATCCAGCTAAGCCGATGGTTTTTCCAACAGGTATTTTGCATGAATTGAATCGTGATGATCTAATAAATCGACTGATATTCTTCTTTTAGAGTTTTAAAAAGGTTTATATGGATAATCCGGTGGCAAAGCTGAACACAAATTTTCCTACGCACACTACCAAGCGTTCAATTCTAACACATGCTTAAAAACGGTAACTTGAACCTTAAGAGGTGATGGAGGGTAATAGCAACGACGTTGGTAATAGTCATTTTTGGACTGTCCTGATTTTTCACTCGCTTGATATGGTCACCCTACTAATATGTTAGTAGTAGCGGATAGAATAAAGTACCCAGAAGTTCTGATATTTGCGAGTCAGTCCCGAATTTTAACAAAATGTCCCTTGATTGCATTAATTTTAAATTGTATGAATGCCCCTTGATTAATATTTGATTATTTTCATTTAGAATTTTTTATCAGGAATATAACAGAAAAGCAATTTGGCCAAGTTGATTATTTCAAGTGAGTGAGTTCAGTAATTTACAGGCAAATATAACACGTTTCAAATGTGTACGTATCATAACTCTCCGAGCTCTCGATCGAAGCAGTTCGTTTTCTGGTGCTGTGCATAAAGTGAACAAGAATAAATTGTCAGTGAAGGTCAACCATTGTTCGAGGCAGTCTTTGTTCGCCGGTGCCCAGGCTGGTGAAGTGAATACCAGAATAGCCGGAATCGCCGCTATATAAGCTAAGTATTCTTTTTTTTTTTCTTTCATTTCCCTTTCTCCGATCGGTCTTTACTTCTGCCCTTTCCCCTGAATATAAGTTTCATCTCTCGTTTACACCACGTGTTATCCTCGTGCCTAAATGGCCGAGGGCGAAGTAACATTGGATGGGAATGATATTCCCATGGATATACCGGATAAACCCGAAATTACTCCCTCCCCTGATTCCCCCAGTCCTCCCCGTATTAAAACATACCCAGCCAGTTCGACTGGACCCTGGGTGGTGTATTTCCGGCCCAACACGAAATCGCCCAATATTCTAGAAATCTCACGGGAGCTGACTGCCAACTACCCGTCCGTGGCTCAGATAACACGTGTTCGAGCTAATAAGATACGCGTTATAGTAAATGACCTCGACCAGGCAAACCAGATTGCTCGCAGCGAGCGTTTTACGAAGCAATTCAAAGTGTATGTGCCTTGTAGAGTTGTGGAGATCGATGGGGTCATCGCCGAACCGGGTCTAAAGTGCGAAGACCTGTTGAAGTACGGGGTTGGCTGCTTTAAGGACCCTTCACTTCAAAAGGTGAAAATTCTGGAATGCAACCAATTGTATTCCGCAAAAACTGAAGATGATAAGACAACTTATTCTCCGTCAGACTCGATTCGGGTGACTTTCTCCGGATCTGCTCTTCCCAACTATGTCCTCCTGGATAAGGTTCGCCTACCTGTTCGCCTATTTGTACCGCGGGTAATAAACTGCAGCAATTGCAAGCAACTGGGCCACACATCCACTTATTGTGGCAATAAAAAACGGTGCGGCAAATGCGAGGGAGAGCATGAGGATGACGCTTGCGGTGGAGAAACTGAGAAGTGTATTTACTGCGGGGGCCCTCCGCATGCTCTTAAGTCATGCCCGGCGTACAAGCAGCGCGGGGATAAAATTAAGCGCTCCCTTAAGGATCGCTCGAGGCACTCTTATGCAGAAATGCTAAAGAATGCTTCGCCATCTGTCCCTTCCGAAAATTCCTTTGCTCTTTTGGCTGGCGTTGAGCAAGAATCTGACGACCCACAAGAGGGAACATCATTGGTTAACCCAGGGGAATCCAGGAAGAGGAGAAATCTAGCCTCCCCTACATTGCCTCGTAAGGGTGCCAAGGTGTCGTCCACTCAGAGTGCGCCAACCGCAATCAATAAATCCAACGGAAGTGATGCACAAAAGCCGAAGCAATTTGCTCCAGGACTTGGAAATATTAATTCTAACAAGGAGTACCCACCACTTCCAGGGACATCAAAAACCCCAAGTGTCCCCTTTTTTCAAACAGATACTCAGTCCAGTAGCGGACTAATGAAATTTTCTGACATAGTGGACTTAATTTTCACAGCTTTCAATGCTACTGATCCTCTTAAAAGCCTTCTGATACGTTTTCTCCCTATAGTGCAAACATTTTTGAAGCAATTGACTACTAAATGGCCCCTCCTTGCAGCGATCGTATCCTTCGATGGCTAAGTCATCGAACGAGGTCACCGATTCGATCACTGTTCTACAGTGGAACAGCAGAAGTATCCTCCCGAAAATCGATTCCTTTAAATTTTTACTAAATAGTTTAAAATGTGATGCTTTCGCATTATGTGAAACTTGGTTAACTTCCGATATAAATCTCAACTTCCACGACTTTAATATAATTCGTCTGGATCGAGAAAACCCCTATGGAGGAGTACTTTTGGGGATCAAAAAGTGCTATTCTTTCAACCGAATTAACCTCCCTTCGACACCAGGCATTGAAATTGTCGCTTGTCAAGTTTTAATCAAAGGACCTTTGCATTGCTTCCATCTACATTCCTCCTAGAGCCTCGGTAGGGCACCGAACGCTTTGTAATATCACGGAATCCTTACCGGCACCGCGGCTAGTTCTGGGAGACTTTAACTCGCACGGTACGGTATGGGGCTGTCTTCATGATGATAATAGATCAACATTAATCCAAGATCTTTGCGATAATTTCAACATGACCATCTTAAACACGGGAGAAATGACGCGGATTCCTACACCACCAGCACGCGCAAGCGCGTTGGATTTATCTCTATGCTCGACTTCGCTACAGTTAGATTGCATGTGGAAGGTGATCCCTGATCCCCACGGTAGCGACCATTTGCCTATCGTGATTTCAATTGCTAACGGTTCAAGACCATCGGAAACAATCAATGTATCGTATGACCTCACACGGAACATTGATTGGAAGAGTTACGCGACCGCGATATCCGTTAAAATCGAATCCACTCAAGAACTTCCTCCGAAGGAAGAGTACAGGTTTTTGGCTGGCTTGATTCTCGACAGTGCGAATCAAGCTCAGACTAAACCAGTACCCAGCGCGAATACCCATGGACGGTCTCCCACCCTGTGGTGGGATAAAGAGTGCTCAGAGCTGTACGCGGAAAAGTCCACTGCATATAAGGCCTTCCGGGAAGACGGGTTACCCGCTAGCTATCTACAGTACGCGTCGTTAGAAAGGCGAATGAAGAGTCTAATGAAAGCCAAAAAACGTAGTTATTGGCGCCGGTTCGTCGACGGGTTAACGAGAGAAACAGCGATGAGCACTCTTTGGGGTACGGCTCGACGTATGCGTAACCGTAATAGTACCAACGAGAACGTGGAATATTCAAACCGTTGGATATTTGCTTTCGCCAAGAAGATCTGTCCGGACTCTGTCCCGGTACAGAAAACGTACCGCGCCGCGTCTCCTCACGATACCGCGAACGAAACACCGTTTTCGATGGTGGAGTTCTCACTTGCTCTCTTATCATGCAACAATAACGCCCCAGGGTTAGACAGAATCAAATTCAACTTGCTGAAGAATCTACCTGACACTGCAAAAAGGCGCTTGTTGAATTTATTTAACAAGTTTCTTGAGGGTAACATTGTCCCTCATGACTGGAGGCAAGTGAAGGTCATCGCCATCCAAAAACCAGGAAAACCAGCCTCCGACCACAACTCATATCGGCCGATTGCAATGCTGTCCTGTATTCGGAAGTTGTTCGAGAAAATGATCTTGTTTCGCCTCGACAATTGGGTTGAAGCAAATGGCTTACTGTCAGATACACAATTTGGCTTCCGCAAAGGCAAAGGGACGAACGATTGCCTTGCGTTGCTTTCTACAGATGGCATCAGTCTTCTTGGATATTAAGGGGGCTTTTGACTCAGTTTCTATCAACATTCTGTCAGAGAAGCTGCACCAGCATGGTCTTTCGCCAATTTTAAATAACTTTTTGCTAAACCTGTTGTCTGAAAAGCACATGCACTTTTCGCATGGCGATTTAACAACATCGCGATTTAGCTACATGGGTCTTCCCCAGGGCTCATGTCTAAGTCCCCTGCTCTACAATTTCTACGTGAATGACATTGACGATTGTCTTGCCAATTCATGCACGCTAAGGCAACTTGCAGACGACGGGGTGGTCTCTGTTACAGGGCCCAAAGCTGCCGACTTGCAAGGACCATTACAAAATACCTTGGACAATTTGTCTGCTTGGGCTCTTCAGCTGGGTATTGAGTTCTCCACGGAGAAAACTGAGTTGGTTGTTTTTTCTAGGAAGCGTGAGCCGGCGCAACTCCAGCTTCTATTAATGGGTGCAACGATCAACCAGGTTTTCACATTTAAATATCTCGGGGTCTGGTTCGACTCTAAAGGTACCTGGGGATGTCACATTAGGTATCTGAAACAGAAATGCCAACAAAGGATCAATTTTCTCCGAACAATAACTGGAACATGGTGGGGTGCTCACCCAGGAGACCTGATCAGGTTATACCAAACAACGATATTGTCGGTGATGGAGTACGGGTGTTTCTGTTTCCGCTCCGCTGCGAACATACACTTCATCAAACTGGAGAGAATCCAGTATCGTTGCTTGCGCATTGCCTTGGGTTGCATGCACTCGACCCATACGATGAGTCTCGAAGTGCTGGCGGGCGTTCTTCCGCTAAAAAATCGATTTTGGGAACTCTCATATCGATTGCTCATCCGATGCGACATTCTGAACCCGTTGGTAATTGAAAACTTCGAGAGGCTCGTCGAGCTTAATTCTCAAACCCGATTTATGGCCTTGTACTTCGACTACATGGCACAGAGCATTAATCCTTCTTCATATACTCCCAACTGTGTTCGTTTCCTAGATACTTCTGATTCTACTGTATTCTTCGACACATCCATGAAGGAAGAGATTCGTGGAATCCCGGACCATATACGCCCGCAAGTGATCCCCAATATATTTTATAATAAATTCCGAGAAGTCGACTGTGACAAAATGTTCTACACTGACGGATCAAATCTCGATGGGTCCACAGGCTTCGGTATCTTCAACAATACTATCACCGCTTCATTCAAGCTCAATGATCCCGCTTCAGTTTACGTCGCAGAGTTAGCTGCAATTCAGTACACCCTTGGGATCATCGACACTCTGCCCACAGATCACTACTTCATCATTTCGGACAGCCTCAGCTCCATCGAGGCTCTTCGTGCGATGAAGCCCAAAAAGCAATTCCCATATTTCCTGGGGAAGATACGGGAGTCCTTGTGTACGTTATCTGAAAAATCTTATCAAATTACCTTTGTTTGGGTCCCCTCTCATTGCTCTATCCCGGGCAATGAAAAGGCCGACTCATTAGCAAAGGTGGGCGCATTAAATGGTGACATATACGAAAGACCAATCTGCTTCAACGAACTTTTTAATATTTTTCATCAGAGGACACTCAACAGCTGGCAAACCTCGTGGAGCAATGGTGAACTTAGACGATGGCTACATTCCATTATCCCAAAGGTATCAACGAAGCCTTGGTTTAGGGGGATGGATGTGGGTCGGGATTTTATTCGTGTAATGTCCCGACTTATGTCCAACCACTACACCTTGGATGCGCATCTGCGGCGTATTGGGCTTGCGGAGAGTAGTCTGTGCGCTTGTGACGAGGGCTATCACGACATCGAGCACGTTGTCTGGGTATGCGCCGGGTACTTGGACGCCAGGTCTCAGTTAAAGGATTCCCTTCGGGCCCGAGGTAGACCACCCAATGCCCCAGTCCGAGATATACTGGCAAATCGTGATTTCCCCTATATGTCCCTTATTTATACTTTCATAAAAACGGCAAATATCCCAATTTAGCCCCTCTCTTTTTATTTCTCGTTTTAGAAGCTTTCTCTTGCCTTGTGGGACCGATCAGCTTCAGAGTGCAACTATGTAACCGCCGTCGCACTTACCACTACGGAAACTGAAGCGAGAGCGACTCAAGGTCCGATGACTTTTGAAGGATTCCCCGCGGGTCCGAAGAATACCATCCGCCAATCCGACCTACTAGACTGAGGCGGTAATCTTTCGCTGATCTCCCGTTTGAGCGAAAGTTGCAAGTTTTGCTCTTCTCTCCCGGTCACCATCTACGCTTTCTCTCCCCTGTCCTTGATACAACTGCTTCCACAGCCCCCCTCTGAATATCTTGACCAAGCATAAGTCTCCGCTAAAAAAGTTCAAAGTTGTATTCTGTATTCCTAGTTTTAAGATAGTTGTAATTTTACTTCTTTGTTAAAACTATTGTCCCCCATCTTGTAAATAGAATTGTATCCCTAGTCTTAAAACACCTGCGAATTTTCTCATAAATATTTGTTCCCCCTTTTGTGTACCAAACTATATTGTTAGTTTTAAGATAACTGTAAATATTTCCTAAAAATTATTACTATTGAATTCCTTGTTTTAAAATTTTTTCATAAAAAAAATCTTTCGCCCCCTCTCTTGTATATAGAATCTTATTTCTAGTCTTAAGATAGCTGTAAAATTTTTCTTTTTTAAAAAAAATATTTCAACATTGTAACCTCCTAGTTTTAAAATATACAAAATGTAAAAACAAAAGAATTTGGCACCGCCAAGCTAACGCATTTGTGCCTATCAAATAAACGAAATGAATAAAAAAAAAAATGTGTACGTAAATCCGAGCAAATTCTCGTGGGCTTAAACACCATAAAGCCTATTGAAAGGACTATAAATTAGCATCAATTCTCCAAAAAGGCGTCAGAAGATTTTGTAAACAAACTTATTTCGTTCATTGCTGGAGTGAAATTACATGCAAATTACACGGTAATGTACATCTTTACCCTTCGTAGAAGCAAGTGCAATGTTTTCTGCGCTGAAATTATTGCAAATTGAGAGAAATCAGCAAGACAAAAGTTTGTTTGCCAATCTTATTAGCCCGTTTTGAAAAGTTATTATGGAAATATGGTCAGTACTAGAAAAACTCTAGAAAGAGAACTGCGGAGACTCCATTTTGGATCGATTGGATTCGCGTTTGGCTGTCAAAAAACGAATCCAATCGAACATTGCCTATCCTTATAACATTGGACGTGTTGCCATACAATGCCGGGGCATACGTTGCCAAAAATGCTGTTTTTCTCTCCGCAGTTCTCTTTCTAGAGTTTTTCTAGTCAGTACCAAACTTCACAGCCATCAAAACACCATTATATGGTCTCAATGTCAAATAATTGCACCAAATCATATTTTTACATAGACTATGGAAATGATGTTTTCATGGATCGAATCCCATTCAAACACTATCAAAACACCTAGCAGTGGGGCTGTCCGGTGATCCGAAATCAGTATTTCGTCTTACACCACTGATCTAATCCCCTAGTTCCTGGTGATGGACTTAGATTACACCCGGCGGTGGAAGTTCTTCCGAAACTGATTCTTGTAATGCTTTCTTAGTCTCCTCCTCGGACCAACCGGTAAGGTGCCGAGGTTAGTCCGGTCAGTCTGGTGGAGCCTGGCGTCCGTGTTTGCTGTCGCCCCGATGACCATAAATCGGTGCTACGTCGCGTACTACTAAACTAGTTCGCGACGGTGGCTCTAGTGTGGTTCGATGGAGAGTTCCTTGACGAAGAAAGTTTCTCCCGCACCCGATTTGTTGTTACGCGGCAACTTTCTAGTGGCGCTATTCCCTTCGTCACTTCCTCTGCAGCTCGGAGAGTGTCCGCGTCACTACTTTGTTGGCAGCGTCCTAGGTATGTTCGTCTTGGCACATCTCTTCGATGATATTATTGACTGTCACACCAGGTATAACCCTTTGAACTTAGAGCCCTCGAAGACCACCTGTCCCGTTATCTATTTACACATTCACACACTCTGGGCAAAGGGGTGACGAAGTAAGTCTATACTGGTGCAGGTATGTACTTCCAGAAGCAACCATGCCCGGACAAAAACTGCCTCAGATGGAAGTTCACATCTCCATGCTTACTATCTCACATTTGGGATGAGTCCACGTTATTCTTGCGTATAGTGCCTTCCTACGCTGGTAGTATTCCACATCCTGAGCCAGTTTGATATAGATAGGGATCATCCCGACCTCTGACGACATCGTTCTATACGCGCTCGCGACACAAGCAGCCATTAGGCGAAACGTGCTCATCTGCGTCGTCCGGTTCCGCTTTGAGTTCGAAGCAGCAGACAAGGGTGGAACGCCATATCTTAGTATGACGGGCCACCTTGCTACTGCGTTAGTTGACCTAGCTGCCGGCTCACATACATAGTCGACATGGCTGTTGTAATTTAACAGATCGTCGACCATAACACCAACGTGCTTCAGCGCACGCATTGGCGGAATTGAGTGTCCCATGACGCTGATCACGTCACGTTGCATTTTTTTACGGTTACTGACAAGCACAACCTCCGTCTTGTGGTGAACCAGCTGCAACTTGATATCAGCCATCCAGGTTTCAACGATGTCTATCACCTATGCCATCAATATCTGCACTTTCTCTAGAGTCTCGCGGGGTATCGTCAGGACGACGTCAACTGACGACCTCGACTCCCCTGACTAGTTCCAGTTCCGTTGTTCAGCATATTTCAAAGCGTTGAGCCCTAATCGACCTCTGTCTCATGTTTGTCTTGCTGAACAGAACTCGGTTCTGAAAATAACATTTCAGAAACTTGCACAGGTAGTCATGCTGCACTCGTATGCTGCGCTGTGCTACGGCGAATGCCTCAGCTGGCGCTTGTGAACGAGTTCTTCATGTCGATCGTTACCATGGCGCAGTAACGATTACCTCTTCTCTTTTGCCTTGATGTTTTCTCCGCGTTCACGATGACTGTACATCTACCGTTGAAATCTCTTTCCGGAATTCGAACTGCCTATGCCATAGTCCGTACATACTTTCCGCGTAGTTGGGGAGCCTGATGAGGATGATCCTTGCCAGAAGTTTGCCAATAGTATCCAGCAGACGTAATGGCCGATACGACGCTGGATGTTTTGCCTGGTTTTATCAGTATTGACCCCGAGAACCGGTAGAGCGTTTTTGGAAATATAAAGTGTTGGACAGGTGCTTGTAGATTCAGGCCGAGTATATCGGCCGTTGGTTGTTTGAAGAGTGACAACACGCGTTGTTCCGTCGTCACCGTGGTGAAGCTCGATGATTCAGCCAGCTCATCGGCGGGGAATTTTCATCTTTTATGACTGCCAACTGGTCCTTTTCTATGTGCACAGGAGGGTTGCACCATTTCGTACGAGATTGTGGCGTTGACAGGTATGCTAAATGCCATCGTTTCGACAACTGCTGATACCTTTCTTGTGCCTGTTGCCACTGACGAAGTCGGTTGAAGGGGATCTCGGTAACATCGATGACAGGGACAGCCTTCAAAGCAGCTCCAGTGAGAAAATGACCTGTGGTTAGCGATTCTAAGTCGGTTGATTCGTCAGACGCACTATTTGACGAATTTCGGCTGCTGCTCATACTGCGGTCGTTGTCGCTGTAGATTTGGCTGCACAAACCGCATCGGTAGACAAATCTGCGAAGTACTTCGATGATATCGCTGTGCTTAGTTCACTCAGTTCAAGATGCACAGCTTTCGTCGAAAAACATACGAAAACTGCAACGTAGGCGTTGGTGGGTGCAGCTCGTTGATGGGGTAGTTTTAAATGAATTGGTCCCCAGTAGTCGACACCGGTCGATGAAAAAGGTCGAGCTGCGGTGATTCGTGCTGCGGGTAGTTCAGCCATGAAATGCTCAAGCAGTTTGGGACGCGCTCGAAAGCAAATCATACACTTGTGAACTGTTCGTTTGGTTAAACTTCTGCCCCCGGTTATCCAGTATCGTAATCGAAGAAGGTTGAGGAAGTTGGGGTGCTGTGTGTAAATTCTTCTTGTGGTAGTGGCGAACTAGCAGGACGGAGAAGTGATGCGAAGCCGGAAAAAGAATCTGGTGCCTATTGCCCTACTGCTGATTGGCCTTCCCCAATCTGCCGCCAATGCGAATCAGCTGATCTGAGCCGATAAGGTGATGAAACCAACGGATATTGGTTGTGCTTTCTGGAGGGTCTTGTACTCGTTGCTGAAACTTTGCTGTTGGATGAGTCTGATGGTCGTCGCTTCTGCTCGTCGACTGTGAGGTGTACTGATTCCGTTCTTCCTGTGCTGTTTTTCGACAGTTCTGAAGAAATCGTCAACAGTAAGCGGCCACTCGGACCATGTCAGTTAGAGAATTTTTTGACGAATTAATCGACAAATGATGGTTCGACGGCGATGGAAGTTACTGCTGCCAGTGCTTTCCGTGCTTCTACGAAAACTTCAGAATGCTGAATGTCGTCGTGTTGTTGTATAGGCCAGCCACTTTGGTCGTTCTGGAGTCATTGTGATCTCTTCCACCGGAGGTCGCAATGGAGAAGGTTTTCTGCGGGTATTACTATGGAAATTTGCTTCTGCCGTCCAGTTACGTGATTCCAAGAACTGTTTTGAGTGGTGGTTTGAATTTTGGAGACTCAATTTGCCACGAATGTTGTCCAGGTCGACGGAGATGAGTTTAGCTAACTCAGCACAATAGTATAATCGACCCAAAAGAGCATTTCCGCATGTATTTTGAGCGATACCTTTTCTTCTCGTAGAATTCAGCAGACAGAAGGACATCGCAGACAAACTTTAACTGCACTAGAGGCGTCTGTTGAGCGAACGTAGACACACGAGCCGAATGTGCGTTCCGATGCGTAAGAGGAGAAGTGCAACTGGACTGATACGGGATTGGAAAGAAGAATGCAACGGTCGATGCGCAAATCGTTCAGACGATAGAGTTGCGATTCGTACTCTTGCCAGTGTTCCTTGATAGCTATCGGCGCCAGCTCCAAATCTTGCCGTCGTCGTCCTTCAAAGTCCAGAGAGTGTCCATGAATATTTTGGCGGTTATTACGACAGGTTTGACAAGTCCAAGCGGATCAAATAAACGTGCTATGTACGGCAGTGCGATGCGTTTCGTAAGCGGTGCGTTTGTTGTCGATGGAGGAAGCTGAATTCTGTGGCGAAGCTGGCCGGTGGATGGTTCCCAGTGCAGTCCAAGCGCTTCTATGCACGGATCTCGGTCTAGGCCGGCCGACTCTTGTACAGCACAATTTTCTGCTGGGATATCGTCCAATACTGCTTGTTCGTTGGACGCCCATTGGCGTCCACCGCTATCCTTCCGTAAAACTTCAGCTGCTTCGGGGTACTTGTCGCGTTCGTCGTCGGCTAGTTGCTGAAGAACTCTCGTTGCAAGCTATAATGCACTGCTTGTACCATACGTTACGGTCTTTAATTCGAAGGTTTCCATCGAAGTGTCGAGGGACACTCACCAAATAATTCGCTGCAGTGGAGTGTCCTGCTCGTCTACCAGGACGCGCGTACTTTTGCTTGATGTCGGCGAGCAACATGATTGGGTGTATTTGTATTGGTCCAACTAGAAGCGCATTGTTCAGGGATGGTCCATTGGGGGTTTTACGCGATGGGTCAAAAACTACTCTCAGTTTGGTCGTCGTGCTATCTTTGCGTAGTAATGCGTAATGCGGAAGATGGTAGCATGGATCCGGAGGATATGTGTAGCCCGTTACGCGCTGCATGTGCCCTAGAGCGTGATATTCCTCGACGAAGACTATAATGTTGATGCAGATCACGATTGCGGACTAAACTACCTTCTAGTTGGTGAAAACGACATGGAGCGGTGCGATGGTTGTCGACGAGGCTAGACAACACATCCTGTTTCAGTGGCAGTCGAACTATGTTTAGATGTTTCGGTGTTAAGGGTTACCGTGCGACGGAAGTGTTCCTCGAAAGCAGCTTCTTCGAGGGAATAGCAGGGAGAGACGTTTTCTTCCTCGATAGACCAAAACCTTTCTATTACACGGTGCACGTCGTTGACAGTGGCGACATTGGCGACGATTGGAGCAATCGGTTCACCATAAGAAAACCTTTTCGACACTACCCAGCCAAGAACGGAATTCACGAGTATCGGAAACCTTGAACAAGTCGAAAAAAAATTCTACTCCCAGGATGATATCGATTGGGTTGGTACTGCATAATGACGGATCAGCTAGCTGTACACTTGGCGGAATCTCCCAGGCCGAAGTATTAACGGAAGTCGACGGTACTTGCTACGGCTGCCGACGGTGTAACAGCTGATCTCTGCAGGTTATCAATCCTTGCCAAAACAATCGCGTCCTCCTTTGCTCCGCCTGTCTCTACAATTACACAGGATTGTCTCCATAGTATCGGATCCCCCTTCCAGGCTGCTATCTCAACTCGTTGTATGTATTGTGATCCATTCCGGTTCTGGACTCGATCCCCATGAAGGATTGTATTCAACCCTCGATTGACCTCACTGCTTGCATAGATAACCTGATCGGTGTTATCGTTAAGCTACTGAATTCCTGTCGCTACTGCCTCCATGCACGCGTTAAAGTACAGTTATCATTAATCGTGATGATCCGCCGAGATAAATAATTCTCAGAAGCACAAAATCGAGTTTCGGGTAAATACAATGGCCATTAGCTTTAGGTCTTTCCGTATTAGTATTCGAGATGTGATACATTCACTAAAATCTAAAATAGAGCTGAAGCTAAAGATGAATTTTTGATACTAACTTGCTTGTATTTGCATGTCAAGGTTATTAATATACAATCAAACACTATTTGGCCATATTGGCCACTTCCGAAGGCGTCGGATATCTCACTTGAATTGGTCTGATTCCTGAAATAAATTTACATGGGATTTGCGGAGTTGCTTGATCCTATCCTTACAAAAAAAAATTTCAAATGAGTGATAAAAATGTGCACGGTACTGAACAGTCACTGAAACGGGTCGGATGTGTAAACGCTTCACGTTTAAATCTATTTATGAACTAGTCAAACAAATTTCCAATAAAAAGCAAGGTAAAAGCAAAGAGTGTTGAATATTTTTCGTTTGTTTAGCGGAAATGAATTAATAGAGACGAGAGAGAATTATTCTTGCTCTGTAAAAATTACAAATGAACTTATATCCTGCAAATAAACTGATTAACTTCGTTTAGAATTGTTGTGTACTTGCTTTTTATATGCTGCTTTTTGGTTCAGTGCATCCTGCACGTATGAATACGTAAAAAATAAACTATTAGTTCTTCGCCATGTTTGATATAGTCAACGTTAGAGGCGGAAGCAATTTCTTGATTTTTGCGCATAATAAATGTTTCGGTCGAAACTTGAATCGCTTCGTTTCGATTGAACAAGAAACTCCCACATACACGACAAATTTGTTGTCAGAAGTGGGATCGTCTGATTTCCCTCGCGCGGTTGGAAATCGAAGTTTGGTTCTTACAGAACGCGTCTAGCAGAAAAACAAAATGACGGACGACAATGCCGAACTGCCAGAATCGCTATCAGCGATTATCGCGGAGGCACTTAAGTCATCCATTGGAAGTGCCATTCAACAAGTTAATGTCGGACTCCAAAATGCGACCGAAGGCGCTGCTCAACCATCGCTCAAAATCCCCGCTTTTTCCATGTCTGAGTACCGTCCATCCGAAGGATCATCCGTTGCCGATTATTTCAGTTGGTTTACGTGGGCGCTGCAACTGAGACAGATACCTCAGCCCCAGTATGCTAATTACGCGAGAGTTCACATGGGAGCGGAATTAAACAGTGCTTTAAGGTTTCTGATAAGTTCTCAAGATCCAGCCGTAGTGGACTTTGACGAGCTGCAGACTATACTGATCAATCACTTCGATCGGAAAAAGAACAAATAGGTTGAAAGCATTAAATTTAGGCAGATCGTTCAGCAGAAGAGTGAGACCGTCGCACAGTTTGTCCTTCGTTTGAGGCAAGGGGTTGCAGATTGTGAATATGAAGACTTTCTGGACCGAATGTTGATAGAACAACTTCTGCATGGCCTGGAAGCTCGCGATATGGTTGACGAGATCATAGCAAAGATGCCAGAAACCTTCAAAAGGGCCTACGAAATCGCATACACCCTTGAGACCACACGCAGCACAGCACGGGAAGTTAACACGGGGGCGGCATTCACGATACCTGAAGAAACCCATAAGCTCGGATACGAAAATCTTCGAACCAGAAAGAAAGCAACATTTAGTCATCCGAAAAGTTCCCAGGGCGAATATCAGCGAACGAACAAGCAATATACCGGTGAAACCTGCAAAGGTTGCGGTGGACAACATCAGTGCCGTTTCCGTGAGGTTCGTTGTCACAATTGTAATAGCAAAGGCCATATTTCGAAAGTGTGCAGATCAAGAAGGTCGCCGGTCCAGGAGTCATCGGCTGATCAAGTGGACTCAGAGGAAATACCACAACCCGTTATCGACGTAGTCCAATCGTTGAGTCAAGTACACGATATGAAATCCCCGGGAAAGAAGATGATCGATGTAAAAATCGACGGTCGTGCGCTACAAATGGAACTGGACACTGGAGCTCCCAGCGGTATAATTGCAGAATCCACACTGCGGACCATTAAACCTAAATACTCGTTACTAAGAACGGACAGACAGTTTTCGAGCTACACCGGACATCGCATTAATTGCCTAGGGCGTATCCCGGTAAATATATCCATTGGAACCGCGACGCGCAGGTTGAATTTGTACGTCTTGTCTGGGGAATCAGATCCACTGTTTCGGCGCGATTGGATCTCTCATTGTGTTAACGAAATCAATCTGAATCGGTTGTTCTCTATAGATATGTCAACCAACTCTATCAACTCTTCGGAACAAACTCCGACTCAATCAGCACGCCTTTCGACACTACTGAGAGGATTTGAAGACGTTTTCAGTCAAATCCCCGGGAAGCTGGTGGGGTCGCCAGCCAAAGTTCATTGGAAACCAGAAGTGTCTCCGGTATTCGCCAAAGCACGTGATGTACCATATGCACTGCGAGAGCGATACGCAGCCGAAATCGACAAAAAACTTGCATCAGGATTTTTCGAAAAGGTGGAATACTCCGAGTGGGCATCACCTACTCACATAGTAGTAAAGAAAAATGGCGACTTGCGGATCGCCGGAAACTACAAACCAACCGTCAACCCGAGAATAATAGTCGACGAACATCCCATCCCGAAGATTGACACGATTTTCAACAAAATGAATGGTGCTAGCATGTTTTGCCATTTAGATGTGACCGATGAATATACTCATCTTCCGATCGACGGACAGTTTAGTCATGCACTAACGCTGAACACGGCAACGCACGGGCTCATTCGTCCCACTCGGGCGGTATACGGAGCGGCAAACATTCCAGCTATTTGGCAACGCCGCATGGAGTCGGTCCTTCAAGAATTGGACGATGTAGTCGTCAGTTTCTACGATGACATAATCGTGTTCGCCAGGGACTTCGACAGCCTTCTTCAAGCACTAACAGTCACCTTGGATAGATTGAGGCTAAACGGACTACGTCTAAATCGATCGAAATGCGTATTCGCAGCTTCATCTCTTGAATGCCTGGGCCACAGAATTGATCGCAACGGATTACACAAATCAAACAAACACGTGGAAGCCATTCGCAATGCACCACGTCCTTCAAATCCGGATGAATTACAGCTTCTACTAGGTAAGGCCACATATTATAGTGCTTTCATACCAAACTTGCTTCAAGAGCAAGATGCTTACGCGATATGCTTCTAGCTGACACATTCCAATGGACACCCGAAGCAGACAGAGCCTACCTCGATCTGAAAGAAGTTTTAACATCTCCCCATGTGCTGATGCAATACGACCCAACATTACCACTAATCCTCGCAACGGATGCTAGCAAAACAGGTCTAGGTGCCGTGCTTTCACATCGATTGAGCAACGTATTGGAGCGACCGATCGCTTATGCCAGCACCACCATGTCAAGTACGGAGCAAAAATACCCCCAAATCGATAAGGAAGCACTCGCAATTGTTTGGGCGGTGAAAAAGTTCTTTCACTACCTGTGCGCAATTGACGTTCACGCTGATCACGGACCACAAGCCGCTGACGCAGATTTTGCACCCGGAAAAATCCCTTCCTGCGTTGTGCATCAGCCAGATGGCCAATTACGCCGATTACCTGGCCCATTTTAATTTTGACATTGTGTACAGACCAACAAATCAACATACCAATGCTGATTACTGCTCACGCGTACCGAGTAAATCTTCATCAGAAATCAACACCCTGAATTTCCAAGAAGGTGTAAGTATTGAGGACGAATTTGACGGCTTTGTATTAAACCAAATTCAGCAGCTTCCTGTACGAGCAGAACTAATTGCTCGTGAAACGCGTAAGGACGCACATCTTGGGAAAATTGTCCAAAAGCTGAAAATTGGACGAGATGTTGCGTTATGTGGCTACAAGGCCCCGGAAAACAAGTACACTCTAGCGGCAAACTGTTTGCATTTCGAGCACAGAGTGATTATACCGGCAGTACTTAGGCAGGCAATATTAAACGATCTACATGTTGCACATATGGGAGCAGTGAAAGCCCGATCTTTTGTTTACTGGCCAGGTATCGATTCTGACATTGAACGAACAGTTAGATCCTGTACTGATTGTGCACGGCACGCGCCTGCCCCACCAAAATTCAGCACTCATCACTGGGAATACTCGAAGGGGCCATGGGAGCGTATTCATATTGATTATGCAGGTTCCGTTGCAGATTCGATGCTTCTGATTATTGTCGATGCCTACAGCAAGTGGGTTGAAGTTAAAGTCACTTCTACGTCAACAACAATCAACATCCTCGATGAACTTTTCTCTGCTTCAGGGCAGGAAATATTGGAACGAACCTATGTTCGAATACTTTCAAAGCACGAAGCTTTGCGTTACTGGTTCGTATACACAAGCTTCGCATCACAATCGCTTACCATCGTAATTGCGGACATTTGGGCGATACTTTTGCATGCTCTTCGGCGAGGACAAATGAGGCTTCTTGTTCATTTCATTGATGTTCGGAAAGATATGTAAAAGCTTTTGCGTAGTTTTCGACGAACACGAGCTAAGCTCTTGGTTCGTGTGATCGATATTTTTGAAACATTTACATGGAGCTTCGAAACGATGTTCGCGAACACAGAAAATAAGATTACCTCGAAGTATTTCAGAATCACGAACATCGAAAGATTATATCAAGTTAGCATCGCGAGGGCCATCGTTAACATGTTCGCCGGACGATATTAGTTTTCTTTATTCAAATACCTACCTACTAGTTATGCAAAAAAAAGTATATTCTAGACAGAGGCCTTGTATTAAAAATGGAACAGGTGAAAAATAATTGTGACAATGTGTAGCTTATGGATGCTGGGGTTAACTGAAAAGTGACGTAACAAGTTTATTTAAGATACCCTACTGATATATTACCAGTAGGGATAAAATCAAGATTTCGCTACAGGGCGGGGATAAATTTTCAAATGAAATAAATTAGGGCTAGAAAATGAAGTTAAATACAATGTACACAACGTATTGAGTGGCTCGCTTATCTTAGTCATGTTCCTATAGTCACCTACCAGTTATGTCAGTTTCTTGAGGATAAAGATATCGATATCCATTCAAAGGAAAAAATCGATTATCAGTTAAATAAATAACGTCATGATTTGTATGATTAATCCTAGAAATAAATAGAGAATGTCAATAAACTCGACCATTCCCGATTCATATTTGGCAGTTCTGGTCGTTTTGTAAATCTTGTTTTCGACTAACAGTAAAACCATTTTGATTCAGAAGTATGTTTTAGAAGGGCGCATGTTTTTCGTGCACTTATTTTAAAAAAAACGCTTTGAATCCATCTACCAGTGTGATGAGACATTTTTATAACTGTTTTCGAATATTATATCGGTTGAGAGCTTTTAGAACATGATATTTCGAGAAATTTTGAAAGTGAAATTAAATCAGTTGTAAAGTTATAGAAAATAGCCTTTTAAAATGAACGGACAATTGAATTATTACTAATACTTTATGAATACATTATCTAAGTTCTTCATTCAATGCAATATGTATGCAAAAAGTTCAAAACTGGATTTCCCTTGAGAACTGGGCCAAAAAATCGAAAAAAATGTGTTGGCGATCCGAGAACTAGAACAGAAATTGTAACTCTTGGACCTCTGAAGTGCATGCGTACAAAATGCTATAGTCTAATGTTTGTTTTCATTCATTTCATTTAATAATTTTCAGTTGAACAATTCTGTCGCAAACTGCATTGTGGAGCGAGGGTCATAACTTCCTGAATTTAAGTGTTTTCATTAATTTAGTACACTCTCTTTAACATAAACTACTCTAACGAATGAACGAATGGGAGTAGGTTCGATAAATTTTGAAAGAAGCCGTTAAATCAACCACTTAAGGGATTACACCACCGCAAAATTAAAAAAAAATCGAAATTGATCTTGATTGATTTTATTATTCCATATCAACATTTGTATAGGGCTAATAAGATTTGTGAACAAACTTTTGTTTTGCTGATTTCTCTTATGTGGTTTTTGTTTGAGGCGAAACTGAGTCAGTTCCTAACCCCAACTGCTGTCAAAATGTATGAACTGACAGCGGTTGGGGTTAGAACCTGACTCAGTTTCAGGTTCAAGCGAAATCGCCATTAATTTGTTATCATTTCAACACAGAAAACATTTGAAATCGATTCTACCAAGGGCAAAGATGTTGATTCATGTGTATTTTTCATAAAATTCAACTCTGTAGCGGAAAAATGAGCGAAATAAGTTTGTTTACAAAAGTCTCATTAGCCCTTTTGAAGAATTACTATTGTATTGATCTAAAATATGGGTCTTCAATATAATATATCAAAATATGGAATGCGGCAAAAAGCGAATAATAATGGACATACAGTATTCGAAAAAGTTCGAGTTTAGAACGACTTTCATTCTACTTGGAGTTATTTATTTCGCTTCTCATTTTCCGAGATTTCCCTTACATAAAGCATTTCGGCTATAACTGATTCAAAAAAAATATAGGGGGCCATAAGTATTTCTTTCTTTTATTTTTTATTAGTAAAAGTCAAATAAGGAAAGATTACATCATAGAGAAGATAAACCAAATTTTGTCCTTTTCAGAATTGTTTTTACAATACAATACAAACAATTTGGAATATCCTTTTCATTATTTATAACAAAACACATGTACAGGAGTCAGGAAATAAATTTTATAAAAGTGGAACATGTAATAAGTTTAACACTTCATTTATTAAGTGAACAGATTCTGTCGAAAATGTTTGAAAACAAATATTTTGTCTCTTGTGATTAGGTAATCAACCAATAAACTTATAAAACAATATTATAAAAATCATTTGGAAGCTTTCCTCTTGGTTTGGTACAGGTGCCTGGAATGCAACATTATAATTCAACTAATGACAATAATAATGGATTCAAGTATGTAGGTACTAGGTTAATAAATTCATTTGGTAAAATTAAAAATAACGTTTAACACACAAATCATCGCATATTATTGAGTGAATATGACTAGCCGATTTAGGAATGTTGCGCAAGAACGTTAGAAACCGCAACAAGTTGAAAACAAAGGCCAATGGACTACGCCTAACTACCCCTCAGTGGATGCAAATAACTGAAGTTCGCAGTCTAACTGAACTCAGACGTCAGCTGTGAGATTCCATCCGAAAATTGTTCTTTTTAGGAAGAATTTGTTTTAGATAGGTAGATTATTAAGAGAGGGGTAATGGTTTTAGCGTTAAAAACACTATTTGCGATTTTTTTTTTAGAAATTTGGGCGAAGAGAATTGATCAAAACTTTTGTACATTATAATGTATCATTTCATCCAAAAGAGTCATTTCACAAAAAACTACTAGGGGCAGCCCTATGGGGTTGCACGAACTGTAGACGTAGGACTATACTACTTAATGTAAAATATTTATTTTCTTAGTACTTAGTGTGTGGGAAAAAACACCCGGACCGGTGAAGAAAAATCAAATTTTAGACAATATAATCATATCTCATGTGTAGAACAAGCTTTCTAGTTGGTCTCAAACAGATCCTAAAAGTTCAAACACCCATGGATAACCCCAAGTTTGTAGATGTGTTTCGATGCCACAGGATTGTAAAATGGTTAATATTACGTCATGAAAATTAAATTCTTCCGTGACCATTTTTTTTGCCTGCATGTGTGTACGCATACATACAGGACATTTTCCAGGTCACCAGAAGCTGTTCATTTTAACACCGCCACATGTTCATTTTACCCACTCGCTATAAACATGTCTCATTTTTGGACATGTTTAGAAATCAAGAATCATGTTTAAAAAAATGTGTTTATGACGAAGTATTTTTACCAGATATGTACAAAACATGTCTAACAAGAAACATAAGGTGATTGTAATATCTCATTCACTTATTAGTTAGAAAATAATGACTTTGCTTAACGTGTTCATTTTACCGCCAGTTCCCCTACCTACCAACACATTGACGCCAAACATTGAACCCAAGCGTACAATGCAAAATGAGTCAACGCTGATGATGATGGGTAGAACAAAAGAGACAACTAGTACCACCACTATGAGCGCATTTCACCAAAATTCTACGCGGCCTTTCCCGATTGAAAGGAACGGCCACGCTTAGCCCATCTGTCATAATATCGTGATTTTGCATAGCGAAGGGCTGAATGATAACACATAATTTTGTTCCAAAAAACAGCCCTGCGTTATGCAACACTTTGTGCAGGTTGATTATACCAGTTGCAAGTGGGGCCAAATTCACCAAGTTCCGTAAAATTCCTTTTAAATTACAGAAAAAAATTGCTTAAAATTACTTAGATGAGCTAAACTAATTAATCAAATCCTGTTTTAAAAACTGTCCTTGCGTTTAAACCAAAATGGGAAGCTTATTACTACCACTACATTACTTAATTTCAAGCGCAAATAGCAAATACATGTGCTAATTAAACCAAAAAATTACTGGCAACATTACAGCGGCATTTAGGAAGCTGTTGGAGCGGTCGCCTGTTGGATGACACAGGGCAGCGTCCCTCCACAGCCAGTGTAACGGACTTCCAGCTCAGCTACACTGGTTGTAAAAAACAGAGCGCAGTGATCTGTTTCGCCAGCCGTTCAACAGGCAACTGAGCGTGTCTGGCCAAGTCCGTTCTTTAAATAGTCGATGATGACGTCATTCATAGAAGCGTTGCGCGCTAGGTATACCAATCCATCGTACAGGGCTTGGGAAGCGCTATCTTCTGTGTGTTAATGCGCGATATTTTGACAAGGTTGTATATTATTTAATTGTTTAATGCTATGATATCAAAAATCTTTGGGTTTATCTATTGGAAGTTATTCTTAGAAGTATTTCGGGGCGATTTGTGTAAAAAAATTGAAAATTTATCGTGAGATGGCTGAATTATATGCGTTTAAAATTGGACCACTTTTCGTTACATACCATTTTTGTAGAATTTGCAGAGTGCACCCCCATATCGAAAACAAAGACGTAGTCCTACGTCAAAAAAAATCACGCTGAAACCCTTACCCCCTTAAACATACTTTATACATCTTCACCTAAACTCCTTGGCAGGGAAAATATACTCCGTTTGAAGAAGAAAAGACGAGTTTGCAATCAAAGTAGCTAGTAAACATAATTGTATTCCGAAAAAAAGAATTTGAATTTCACTACCACTACGCTCATTCAAACTCGTGGCTCATAAATTGGTAAGGTATGCGACGCACCTAATCCCTAAATCCTAAATTATAATCTTAAAATAATCCATTTTATTTATACTCAAAATAAGATTTACAGTTTATGATTTTAAGACAGATAGTCACGTAGCGAACATGTTCGCGGTGGCCTCATGATGCTGATGCTTGAAGCGATATAAAACTTCGATGTTCGCGATTCTCAAATAAACGAGGTATTCGCTTTATATGTGTTCACCGAATATCGCTTCGAAACTCTGTGGAAATGTTCCAAAAACGCAAAAACCACGAGCCAAGAGCTTACCTTCCTTCGACAATATCGAAAAACTGTACATTTCGAGACGGCCGAATCACCCGCCAAACTCTTCTTGGGACGCAATATTCGAGCTCGGCTAGATTTGGTGAGACCATTTGATGCGAATACGAGAATCACGGAGAAAAAAAAGCAAATTTTAACACGTCATTCCGATCATTCACTCCGGGACAGAGAGTATGTTTTTTTTTCTGGAAATGTACGAATGGATAAGTGGATTCCAGGAATTATTATAGAGCAGCTGGGAGATTTACACTACAAAATTGAATACCGCGAAAAAACGTAAAACGTCATGTCGATAAAAAATTCAACTTTATCATGACAAGGAAAGAAGCAATGAGTGCTTTGATTCGCCAACTTTTCTCACATTCAACACGCGTACCCGATGAAAAAGGTGAGTTTCCACGGCGGGTGCGTCACTATGATTCTGAGATGACGTCACAAAATCAGTCATCTGAATCGATGGCCAGCGAAGAATTTTTTGTGGCACTCGGATCTCCAAAGGCACGTTTCTCAACACTGTGCAGCAGTCCCGAAATGCAGACTAGACACATCGATGTAACTGTTCTGCGCCGTTCAGAAAGACAACGCCGTCCACCTCTGAAGTTTTCCCCGTAGAAGGGAAGAAATGATTGTGTATTTGCTTTTTTTATATGCTGCTTTTTGGTTCAGTGCATTCTGCACGTATGAATACGTAAAAAATAAACTATTAGTTCTTCGCCATGTTTGATATAGTCAACGTTAGAGGCGGAAGCAATTTCTTGATTTTTGCGCATAATAAATGTTTCGGTCGAAAATTGAATCGCGTCGTTTCGATTGAACAAGAAACTCCCACATACACGACAAGAATATCTGTAGACACTTAAATTACCGCAAGCCCATCGAACGTGTAGGCATGAAGGTGTTCTTTGTCAATGGAACAAAACTAGAAATTTCCATCAGACCACACCACTTTGGCAGCGATTCGGGTAATGCTTTCCACACTGTATACATAGGGTGACTCCACCTTCGGTTCCCATAGTTCGCCGGTGTTGAAAAACGCCCGAGGAAAATCTACCGCGCAAGACAGGTTTCAGGTTTTCCTGGAAAAAGTTTCTGATTCCAATCAGAGGAACTTTAGCAAAATACTTTAGGGATACGGCATGTATACCAAATAGTCAAAGCGTAATCGTTTCAGAACGTGACACAATCCCGTACTGAGATTTTACTAAATAGACAGCCCTCAGCTCTAATCGCTAGAAAGGACCAACGTGGTTATGGTGTTGTTGAATGCGGGAGAGAAGAGAAGGCAACATGAACGAGGGCTGATTCAGAAGTCTGCATCCTCATGGACCTATGGACTGGAATGGAAGCAAATTAAGTGATTGTCCGAAAATGAAAAGATGAATTTGATGTTTTCCCTGACAAAGTTTTTGGACTCGGAGGGCGGAGGCTAGGAGATGAGTCAAAATATGGACAGCTCAGTGGTTTTGTGTATATTTTTTCCAGTCCCTCTTCTTCCATGTGAACTGCCAGTAGGCTTTCTGCTGACTGATGAGGATTTAGTAAGCAATGCTGCTGCTGCTGCGGCTGATATGGATCTGCGGTCAGCATTGCCGGGGGCTTTTCGTGGAACTGGTTGGAAAGGATTTGGCGAATGAGTTAAGATAATGAAGACAAATCAGTTGCAGATTGCTTATTTCTGGTCGTGTAACAGATCAAAGTCATATCATGTTTGCAGGCAGCAGAGAAATTGTTGATGGGGTATGTAAGAGGTAAACCTTCATCGATTTTCTGGACCGGGTTTAGGTGTTTTTGTTAGCATTCCGTATTCTTAAAAGCAATACTAAGTATACACTGTACACACCCGTTAATTACAAAATATTCTAAATTCTTCAAATTGTTCTGAACTTCCGACGTAGTACGAAGGACAAGGACGAAGGTGTTTGAAACTATCATCATTAACAGTTATGTGTCCAACAAAAAAACACCTTTAACAGGCCAACGAGGGTACCCGGGTACCCACAAATTGAAATGCTCATAACTATGGCTTCCTTTAACCGATTTGAACACTTTTAGATATTTTGGATTCAGGAACTCGTCCACTTTTTGATTCTGTACAATAGAACTGTAATAATGGATCTGGTTTTTGGTAATCCGAATTTTCCGGGGTAATGCTCCAGTACTAGGATATGATTTGTAAATTTTAATAATGTATTAGCAATATGAGTATCAAAACTCTTCAAATTGTTTTGGAAGTTTGTTTTTTTATTGCTACGGGACCCTATGGCAATTTGAAAAATTGAATTGGAATGGAATGACCACTCACGACCCCACGGGAACCTGCTCCGGAATGTCCGTTCCGGAGTCAAATCACCAAATGGTTCCAAAACCACGAGATACAGCCTACTGATGCAATTCCAAGAATTTTGATACCCATATTGCTAGTATTCCATTGAAGTTCGCAAATAGTACCCCAGCACTGGAACCTGCTTCCGGATTCCCGGGAACCGAATGAAGTAACCCGATTTATTTTTACCAAGTCCAAAAGTGGATGAGTTGCTGAATCCAAAAGGGCCAAAAGTATCGAAATCGGTTGGATATTACCTTAGTTACGGGCATTTTAGTTTTGTGGGTACCCGGGTACCCACGTCGGCCTGTTACGTAGTAAAACTATGCAGGAGCCCCTTCTCACTCCCACCCTTACTATATCAACAATATTATTAACCCAAAAGCTTGACTTAGTGATGTTCTAAGATGTCACAAAGCTTCAATTTCCAGCTATGGATAAAACATAGGAATTTAATTAATTGAAACTTAAAAAGGTACCCGGGTACCGCGTCGGACACACAACGGTTAAGCTTTTTGTTTTCCCATGAGTTACTCACCGATTTATCAAACCTTCCGGTTAACATATCGACGATTTTTAATTTTTTCAGAACATTACAATTGCGACGTTTAATAATAGTAAATATAAAAGCGAAGTTCACTCGCCAGTAATTTGTTTTGCAATAGACATATATAACTGGACGCGTGTGGTGCTAATTTAGGTTCGAGTAATTCTATATTTCTTAAATGAGTCTAGGATGCAGCTCGGGTGCCTAAAATTAAAAAACTTCGGGATCTTTGGTTGATTTACGTGTTAAGAAGTCGGTTTCGTATTGGGTTTCTCAAATTGTAAATTTTCTGGTTCGAGTGGTTTTCAAATTTTGACATTGGCGGGTCCAGGTTTCACAAAATTTCTATTCTCGGGTTCGGGTCGGGTTTTGTTTTTATTTTTAATTTTAAATGTTCGGGCTCGGATCGGATTCGGGTTTTTCAAATTTTATAATTTCGGGCTCGGGTCGGGTTATTCAATTTTCAAACTATCGGGTTCGGGTTCGAAAAAATTGAAACCCGGCCATCTCTAATGGGTAATATGGACATGCGACGTTGGCAAAACTTATCATGAGACAAGGGCAGAGTAAAGCGCTTCTCGACGAATTAATTTTGTTTGAACATCTCAATCTAATCATTGTAACAATTTGGAGAATTGATCAAGTTATTCTGTTCTTCACTATCAAATTCAACAATCAATTCACTATCAAATTTTCAATAGCCCCATATAAAATGCAAACACAGAATAACACCAATGAAACACAGATTACGGACTAATTACAAACTATCATTCCATTCAAACAATGTCCTTTCCAAATGTAACCGGCAACGATTATCACAAAAACTTGAATTGGCCAACATCAAACCCTAATTCCCTTTCCGTGCACTTCTGAAATCTCTCATTACGCAATTACTGGTGCCCTTTCTTTCATTTTATTTTTATTATTATGACTATTGCTATTATCATAGTGATTCCATTCATATGCCACCACCATCGGTTGTCCTGTCCAGTATCCCCGCTGTGCCTTTCATCTCCGCTTTCGACTATTTCCGTACGTTCCAACACCGGCTTCACACATAGCTACCGTGGCCCGTGTAAGTGTGGCTGCTTTCGCCATGCTGACTGACCGGACAAAACGAGCAAACTAATGTACTTTTTTGCCTCTTCTGCCGCCGTTTCATTCATTCATTCATAGGAATGATTTTATTAAGCTAAATTGAATAATTACATTCATTGTGCACTGTTTGTGTCAAGAGAGCGAACCATCATCACCAGTAACACCACGTCTCGCCACCCCTATGCTGAAAACCATTATCCGAAGGCCTCGACGACCCCTCGATCGTGTTGACCGTGCTGCGTGATTCGTGGCTATTTACATAGCGGACGTTGGGGTCCTGGGTGAAATTTATTCGAAAAATTAAACAAAAAATATGAGTACTGCATTTCTCCAATTTAGAAAAAAAACTCTGTTCGTACTTACCGCCTCGAACCGTTTTTTTATTTGAGTTCGCTATGGATTCAACGAAACCACACTAGAAATCACGAAGTGCCACGTGAAAAGTCCTACCCTCGCTTCCGCGCCACATGACGGAGATCCCGGATGGATAACAAACTGCCACCATCGCTTCGCCGGGCCGGTTGCCTCGTTGGTCAACGATTTGCACTTCTCACCCCGGGGACAAAACTGCCGCTCGGGGGTCGAGGCTAACTTTTTATTGGTCGCATTCGGTGTAAATTCGACTAAAGTGGTGTGATTTAAAGAATCGTATGATTGTCGTCTCTGTTGCTCCGATGGGGTCGCCCGATGGTTGTTCATTGCACTCCTGCATATGTATGTACTTTCTTCGCCATGCAAGCGGTCGTATAGCGATTCGACATCGAGCGGGATATTTGATTGTGTCAATTGATATTGATGACAGTTCGTTGTGTGGGCAAAATGTTAGAAGTAGGTAATCCCAATGAAATTGTGAACAGCTTGAAATGATGTGAATAATTTTTGTGCTAGAAGGAGAGCGAAAACTACCAAGCTGATAAAGTGTTTGATGTTGGTTACTCTTTTCTCTTTATTTACCTTAAACTAAGATGGGTATCCTAAGATTGTTAGTAGAAAACAAAAACACGATTTACATGATACGTCAAGCTTCCGTACAGCAAAACAACGGAATACCAAAATTAGTTACATGCAGCTAAATTGAGGCATTCGCACACAATTTCTACGGCATGGAATGTTTTGACGTACGGAACGCGTGAATGCGCTCACGAGAAATGCATTCAAGTTGGGGATAATTCATAAACCACGTAGAATAAATTTGTCATTTTTTGACCCACTCGTTGACTTAAGTAGGCTTTCACCAACAGCCTCCCTCCTCCCTTCTAAAAATCTACGAAGAATTTTAGATTTTTTTAAATTGAGGAATTTGTGAAACTTGCGAGCAGCCCGGAGACAGCTTGACAGCTCCCATATGTTTAACTCATAAGCAAATTTTGTGGTGATTTGGTGATGTCATGGTGGCTCGAATGGAGCAAAATTTGAAGAAGGCGCATTCCATTTATTATTTTCCATATCTGTGAAAAATAACCAATTTAAGCATTTCTATCATAAAATTTATTTCTCTGTTCAAATTAGAAACTTTCCACATTTCACCATACCTAAACAGAAACATAGATTCTATTTTGAATTCCAAAAATCCAAGATCAAATAAATGGATTTTCGGAAATACGAGAAGATGACTTTCAAAATTAAGCCACTTCCTTGTATTGGAATTTCCGAAAATCTTCCGGATCGAATCAACATGCATGAAATCCTCTGATCCGTCTGATGCGCCTGAATAATTCTGAAGGGATCCGTACCAAAACCATCGCAATATCTTCCGGACAGAATTAATGCAAAAGTCAAACAAAACTCTGGTAGGAGTCGAACAAAATTGTATATTTCTGGAAGCATTCTTGCTGAAACCGAGCACTACCGGTTTGCTGCCAGAATTCGGATAAGAGCACACAAATTCTATTCAAAACCAATTTTGCTAAGGGTCGATTTCTTCACCCTCGCTTAGCGCTTAAGCCAGGTTTAAACGTACCGGTGAACCTGGTTTAAAAGCTAAGCGAGGGTGAAGAAATCGGCCCTAAATGTGTAGAAAATCCTACATATATTGTTTATTTTCCCTATTAGAATTCTAGAATTCTTGACGTTCTTAATGAACTTGAAACAAAACGACGTTGGTTCACGTATTGTTAAGCTTGGTGATTTACTTCCATTGGCCAAAATGTTTTTGATTTATTTTTCTGGAGAAAAAAGCACTAATGATTTACCGATTACAAACTTCACACAAAAAGGAAAACATTTTTAGGAAGGAAGAGAGCCGGTTGCTAAAAACAACGACTTCCAGCTAAATTTATAATAGATTGTAACTTTTCTGACGGTTTCCAGTTAGGGATACATTTATTCTCTAATAAATAGTTTTCTTTGTCCACATTTTGGAATACGCTTTTTCTAAATGTTGTTCTAACCGCATTGACGGCGTTCATAACACACGTAACGAAACACGCTTAATTAAGCGGATCAATTTTCTCCGAACAATAACGGGAACATGGTGGGGTGCTCACCCAGGAGACCTGATCAGGTTATACCAAACAACGATATTGTCGGTGATGGAGTACGGGTGTTTCTGTTTCCGCTCCGCTGCGAACATACACTTCATCAAACTGGAGAGAATCCAGTATCGTTGCTTGCGCATTGCCTTGGGTTGCATGCACTCGACCCATACGATGAGTCTCGAAGTGCTGGCGGGCGTTCTTCCGCTAAAAAATCGATTTTGGGAACTCTCATATCGATTGCTCATCCGATGCGACATTCTGAACCCGTTGGTAATTGAAAACTTCGAGAGGCTCGTCGAGCTTAATTCTCAAACCCGATTTATGGCCTTGTACTTCGACTACATGGC
This sequence comes from Topomyia yanbarensis, assembly GCF_030247195.1. Classification (NCBI taxonomy): domain Eukaryota; kingdom Metazoa; phylum Arthropoda; class Insecta; order Diptera; family Culicidae; genus Topomyia; species Topomyia yanbarensis. Next base: position 54,858,636 of record NC_080670.1, read on the forward strand.
ACAGAGCATTAATCCTTCTTCATATACTCCCAACTGTGTTCGTTTCCTAGATACTTCTGATTCTACTGTATTCTTCGACACATCCATGAAGGAAGAGATTCGTGGAATCCCGGACCATATACGCCCGCAAGTGATCCCCAATATATTTTATAATAAATTCCGAGAAGTCGACTGTGACAAAATGTTCTACACTGACGGATCAAATCTCGATGGGTCCACTGGCTTCGGTATCTTCAACAATACTATCACCGCTTCATTCAAGCTCAATGATCCCGCTTCAGTTTACGTCGCAGAGTTAGCTGCAATTCAGTACACCCTTGGGATCATCGACACTCTGCCCACAGATCACTACTTCATCATTTCGGACAGCCTCAGCTCCATCGAGGCTCTTCGTGCGATGAAGCCCAAAAAGCAATTCCCATATTTCCTGGGGAAGATACGGGAGTCTTTGTGTACGTTATCTGAAAAATCTTATCAAATTACCTTTGTTTGGGTCCCCTCTCATTGCTCTATCCCGGGCAATGAAAAGGCCGACTCATTAGCAAAGGTGGGCGCATTAAATGGTGACATATACAAAAGACCAATCTGCTTCAACGAATTTTTTAATATTTTTCATCAGAGGACACTCAACAGCTGGCAAACCTCGTGGAGCAATGGTGAACTTAGACGATGGCTACATTCCATTATCCCAAAGGTATCAACGAAGCCTTGGTTCAGGGGGATGGATGTGGGTCGGGATTTTATTCGTGTAATGTCCCGACTTATGTCCAACCACTACACCTTGGATGTGCATTTGCGGCGTATTGGGCTTGCGGAGAGTAGTCTGTGCGCTTGTGACGAGGGCTATCACGACATCGAGCACATTGTCTGGGTGTGCGCCGGGTATTTGGACGCCAGGTCTCAGTTAAAGGATTCCCTTCGGGCCCGAGGTAGACCACCCAATGTCCCAGTCCGAGATATACTGGCAAATCGTGATTTCGACTATATATCCCTTATTTATACTTTCATCCCAGCCCATCTTTTCATTTCTCGTTTTTAGAAGTTCCCTCCTGCCGTGTGGAACCGATCAGCTCCAGACTGCCACTATGTAACCGCCGTCGCCCTTACCACTACGGAAACTGAACCGAGAGCGACTCGAGGTCCGATGACTTTTGAAGGATTCCCCGCGGGTCCGAAGAATACCATCCGCCAATCCGACCTACTAGACTGAGGCGCTAATTGGTTTCGCTGATCTCCCGTTTGTCCGAAAGTTGCAAGTTTAGCTCTTCTCTCCCGGTCACCATCTACGCATTCTCTCCCCCGTCCTTGATACAACTGCTTCTACACCGATTTTGGAAATAATCCCCCCTCGGAATATCTTGACCAAGCATAAGTCCCCGATAAAAAATCAAATTTGTATTCCGTATTCCTAGTTTTAAGATATTTGTAATTTTACCTCTTTGTTAAAACTATTGTCCCCCATCTTGTAAATAGAATTGTATCCCTAGTTTTAAAACACCGGTGAAATTTTTCATAAATATTTGTTCCCCCTTTTGTGTACCAAACTATATTGTTAGTTTTAAGATAACTATAAATATTTCCTAAAAACTATTACTATTGAATTACTTGTTTTAAAATTTTTTATAAAAAATTTTTTTTTTTGCCCCCTCTCTTGTATATAGAATCTTATTTCTAGTCTTAAGATAGCTGTAAAATTTTTCTCTTCCATAAAAAAAAAAAATATTTCAACATTGTAACCTCCTAGTTTTAAAATATCCAAAATGTAAAAACAAAAGAATTTGGCACCGCCAAGCTAACGCATTTGTGCCTATCAAATAAACGAAATGAATAAAAAAAATCGGTGGTACATATATGAAACAAGCACTATCTGTCAAGTTGTCCCTGAGTTGCTAGCGAGAAACACATTACACGGTGCTACACTGATAAAATCGAGTACCCATTAATGCGTAGAAAACTACGCATTTTCAATAAAAGTGGAATCACCCATTAAATGGGTAAAGCGTTTGTACCCATAAATGAGTACAGACCTTATACGTCAACCTGGGTATGTTTCACCCATTATTTTTCGCAGAACTGTTACAAAAAATGCGTAAAAAATACCCATTCATGAAATTCGCGCGAGAATGAAAAATACTGTCAATAGAATTATTTCTGAATTAAAAAAAACATAAAATAACATTCATTTCACATTATTGTTTCCTTGAAAAAGTATAGGAATCTAGATAGAAATCCTATTCCAAAACTACTTAAAAAAATTAAACCTCCAACTGGATATATTTTTGATGGCTGGATCTTTTGGCTGCTCTAAAAATGCCGAACTGGCGCATATATTTATTTATTTATTTTCGTCAAGCATATGTAGACTACATAGAATGGTTTTACAATATTTACTTATATACTATACATTATTTCTACGGTTTAGTTCAGATTTGATTTGTTTTCTAGACATGGAAAGGTCAATTATTACACAATTTTCATTATAATGACGCATCATTCTATTGATGGGGCTATTTTTAGCATAGTTTGTCCTAAAAGATTGTTCTTGGAATAAATTACGAGTTCTTAGTTGTCGGCTAGGTACATAAAATTTTATTTGCGAAAGTAATGATGCGGATTGTACACGTTGAGAAATAATGTCGTTGATAAAGTAAAGCATGGCAAATTCGCGGCGTTCTTTGAGTGTTTGTATATTAATGAGCATGCAACGTGCTTTATACGATGGAAGGGGAAATGTCGTCCAGTTTAGTTTACGAAGCGCGTACAAAATAAATTGTTTTTGGACTGATTCAATGCGTTCTTCGTACAGGACAGTGTATGGGTTCCATACTATGCTGCAATATTCCAAAATTGGCCTGACATATGTATTGTATAATGATTTTATTGTGTAAGGGTCTTCAAAATTGTAGGTGAAACGTTTAATAAAGCCCAGCATACTATTTGCTTTATTTATTATTGTATTATAATGTTCAACAAATGTAAGCTTGGAGTCTAAGATTACGCCTAAATCTCGTATAATTTTGCATTTTTCTACAAGTTGATTGCCTAAGTGTATGTCTATGGGAACATTTGAAATTTTTCTGCTGAAGGTTATTGAGTTGCATTTCTTTACATTAAGTTGGAGTAGGCTTTTGCTACACCACGTGTGGAATATATTTATTTCGTTTTGGAATATTTCAGTGTCTTTGACATTTCTTATTTCCATGAAAAGTTTCATGTCATCTGCATATACAAGCACTTTAAGATGTTTGAGTATAAAGGTAATGTCATTAACGTACAAAATAAAAAGAAGAGGGCCTAAGTGGGAACCCTGGGGTACGCCAGAGGTGACAGAAATTGGTTCCGAGAGTATATTCTGAAAGCGAACTGTTTGTTGACGTTTCGTTAAATATGATTCGAGCCATTTCAATAGTTTATTTTCTATGCCATATTTTTGCAGTTTGAAGAGTAATAAAGGTATGTCAATACGGTCGAATGCTTTACTAAAGTCAGTATAGAGTGTTTCCACATGGTTGCCATTGTCCATTGCATTTACAGTAAATGTTACAAATTCTAAAAGGTTTGATGTTGTTGAGCGGCCTTTATAAAAGCCATGCTGCTTGCTTGTTATTTGATTTTTGATTTGCTGAAATATTTTGTCATTTACTAGTTTTTCGAATAATTTTGGAATGCATGATATAATGGCAATCCCACGATGGTTTCGGATGTCCGATTTAGCGCCTGATTTAAAAATTGGCACTAAAAAGGATGATTTCCATATTTCTGGGAATGTTCCATTTTTCAGTGACATGTTGAAAATATGTAGTAGTGGTAGAGTGAATTCTTCTGCTAGATTTTTAAAAAATATTGGTGCTATTCCGTCCGGTCCAGGTCCTTTTGATGCGTCTAAGTTTTTTAGTGCAGTGGTAATTTCGTGTTCAGATAGTTCGTGGACGGCAATGTCATTTGAAAATTCAGGTATAAATGAAAAGTAGTCGCGGTCGCGGTCTGTTTCGGAATATGAAGTATAGACTTCTTGAAAGAATTTTCCAAATAAATTGCAAATTTCAGTATTGTTATTTCCTACATGTCCGTCAAAATGCATTTGGGATGGAAAGTTGCTACTTTTCAATTTCGTTTTCACGTAATTGAAGAAATTCTTTGGATAGGTCTTGATTTCAGTCTCGATTTTACGATTATATTCTTCATGTGCAGTGTTAATGGCTATGTCGAGTTGGGAGCAAATATCCAGATAGTTTTGCCGATTTGTAATGCTATGTTCTTTCTTGTAAATTTTATGTGCCTTTTGCTTTCTATTTTTTAAATTTTTCAGATGTTGGTTGAACCATACAGGCTGCTGGCCGCCATGAGTTCTTCTTCTTCTTTTTACTGGTACTGTTCCAGAGATTAAATTCGTTACAATTAAATAGAATTTAGTCACTGCTTCGTTGACATTTCCTTCTATACTCAATACAGTTTGCCAATTTATTCTACATAGTCTACGTTTGACTTCTTCGAAGTCAGTTTTATGGTATTCCGGCACTTCCTCATACTCCAAGTCGTTCGGGAAAGAGTTTTGATGAATAAAAATTGAATATTCGATTGCTGTGTGAAATACTTCATTTTTCCATAATGGAGTTAAAGATGCATTAACACAGAAGTCTTCAGTGCAGTTCGTGAATAAGAGGTCTAAATATGAATTTTGTTTATTTTTTACATGGTTGATTTGGTGCAGGCCAAATTCAGATATTTTGTCAAAGAAGTATTGAAGTGTTTCATTTTCGCCTACGACAGGGAGTAAGATAGATTCGTTTTCAATGTCTACGATGAAGTTGGTGTTACGTTGATTAAAGTCGCCATAAATATGCAGTTTTACTTCAGGTTCCATGTTTGACATGATAGATTCTACAGTTTGAAAAAATAGTTCAAATGATTTTTTGTGAGCATTTTCAGGTGGAAAGTACACAGAGGAGAATATGTGCACTTCTCCTGATATTACTGCTTTTGCCCATATATGTTCAAATTCTATATGTTTAATGGTTTCTATTTCTTCTGAAGGAAAGTCTGCGTTTATGGCTATAATGACTCCTCCTCCAGACTTTTTATTACAAAGAGACAAGTTACGGTCATGCCGAAATACATTAAATTGATTTCCAAAAATTTCTTCGCTTCTTACGCTTTCATCCCAGCTACTTTCTGTTCCAAGAATTATATTAAAAGAAGAAGAAATCAGTTTTTGTTGGATTTCTTTCATTTTGGCTGGGCTTTTCATTCGATTAAAATTTTGGCAATAGACCAAAATTTCAGTCGAATTCTGTTGTGGATGCGAAGAAGTTTTTGGAATATTTAAATTACTTACAGCTATATATTCTTCCTCTATAGAGGGCGTCGTTACTTCCGAAAATTCGACGTTCCAAATTTATGCGTAGCTTCGCGGAGTTGTTGAAGGCGCCTGGTTCTTTCGCTTGATAAAAATTTTCCATAAGAGTCAAGGTCTGCTGCTGCTTCGTCTGGGTTTAGCCCATATTCCTGATAGACTTCGATGAAAATGCGCAGGAGATGGTCAGGAGTGGTCGGTAGTCCTTCGGATGCGAGCGTCATTTTGATGCTGGTCGGCGTCATTCCTTCCACGCAAATAGATGGGTGTTGGTCCTTCATATATGCCAGGTATAGGCGTACAATGTTCATTATTTTTGGTTCGCGAAGTCTGGCCTTTAAAAAGCGACCGTCGCCATTCGTTGATTGTGACGTGAGGCGTACGATTGGAGGGTGCAAGGGGTCCAGTTCAAATTGGCTGTCTGTGTTCGAATGTTGAGATGTGGTTGCCAATGTGTTTAAACTATTTTCGCCGCTGGTAGGTGTCACTTTCATTTGTTTGGGTTGAATGTTTTCGTTAGCTGAACGGTACGGGTTGATGGTGTCACCTTTTTTAAAGTTTATGAAATTTGTTTTTACTGCTGGTATTGCAAGACCTGCAATCGGATGTTCGGTGGTTGTGGAAGGAACGGAAAATTGTTTTTTCGCCGTGGCAAGTAGTAATTTGTCTGACGTCTTACCACTGTCGTTATGATGATGATTGTTAGCGCGATCGTTGTCACGTTGACTTGACTGCTTACGACGTTTTCGGTTGCGCCTTGCCTTATCAGCAGCTTTCTCCTGAAGTCGTCGAATGCGTTGTTTGGCGTCATATTTTGTCCAATCCTGCTTCCATTGCCATTTATCGCCCAAAAATCGCCAGCCTGGAGACGTATGATCTATTTTCTGTTGGATTACTGTAGCGTGTGATTTTTCCGCTAATTCTTCAGCCAGGGATTTTGATTGATTCATGCCATTTTCTGGTATTGTCATGTTGGAGATTGCAATGGAAATAGCTTTCACTTCTTCCTTCAATTCCTCCAATTGGTCGGAATTGACGAGAGGGTACGGCTCAGAACATTTAGCGGAAAGCAGTTCGTTCTCGAGGTGTGATAGCCGTTCGTCAATTTTATGATTCATATTGTCCGATATTGTTTTGGTCGATTTGCTGATGGTGTCGATAGAATTTTGCAACAAATTGTCACAAGAATGAAAATGCTGACCTAGTTTACTGCATATGTTTTCGTTCTTTTTATGGACGACTTGCATTGACTGCTTTACGTCGTTAAGTAATTGTTCGATGCTACCGAACAATTCAAGACTGTGGCTCTTTAGGTCAGCTGTGGTTCGATGTTGTGTGTCCGTATGCGACTTCATCATTTTTAGCAGCTGATCTTGTAGATAGATCATTTTGCGTGTGTCGACCTCTGTCCTAATAATGTGCTGGCAGTCCGCACACACAGGCACCATAAATGCCCGGATAAAATTTTCCTGATTACGCTGCACACCTACACAGGCAGCATGGTACGATCTGCTGCAAAATTCACACTTCCAGAGGAAGCGGTCGTCGTTTATGTTGCAAGTTTTTACACCGCACTGCATGATTTTACTATTACTTGAAGTTCAATAGCACTGTAACTTACGAGGCACGCGCGCGATGTTTGTTTACGTAGGTAAAAAAAAATACTAATTAATAAATTACTTGCGGAGCGCTTGAAGAGGCGTCCGCACTCGTTGACTGTTCGAGCGAAAAAAAGAACAACATCCTCAGTAGTCTAAACAGACGTTGTTTTCGGAGCATTGCCGAAATGTTCCATTTCCGCCACGGACTCCGATGCAAGGCGATAATTTGCAGGTTCCACTACGATCCGATTTGCAGCAAGTTGCTTGAAATAATGCTTAAGAATTTTTCACCCATTATCAAGATCAATATACCCATTGACATTACCTCATCGAGTAGTTGTGAAATGGATAAAAAGTACTCATTGTTAGAAACAAAAAAATACCCATTTTTTGACAGCTCGAATAACTTCCGAAAATGGGCAATTTGAATACATAAAATGGGTAAAGTTTTTTTACCGTGTACAGTATTTTTGTACTTTTCAAGACAACTAGCACAGACAAACAGACGCAACAGCTTGGAGAAAATTCTAAAGAAATTATCGTTCACGGTATACTAGCGGCATCTGGCCTCAATGCACAGTGGTCCAGGAAGCGAATTTAACGGGGAACAATTGTTCACGCATTAATCTTTGGTTTTAGAGATTTGATATCTTAGACAAATTTATTGTGCGTGATAAACTGCATCTTTTGGCTGAAACGGTTTTAGAGTGGTCCTTAAAATGTCAAAATAGTAGACATTATTTTAAAATCTAGTTGAGATATCATACTCTCTTCTGCAATATTCTAGAGCAATCAATTCTGAGCAACTTTGTTGACGATGTTAACTCTGTTTTTCAAACCGTTTTTATTTTATAGTGAGTTCCATAACATAACTTAGGGTATCTCTCTCTCTCCTAAAATCAGTTTTCTCTGTACAGTTTTTAGTGCTATTTTTCTCACAAATGTACACTTCTTTGTACTTTCAGAGCATGATTAGGAGCGCTGAAGGAAGAAAAATTTTTCTTGTCTTGTTCAAAAGTTATACATATTTTCACTGAAATACGTTCTTTTCAAATGTCGATGTCTCAAAAGAGGGCAAACAAAAATTGCTAATTTTTATTGCATTTGAAAGGTTGTATTTTTGTCTAAAATATAATAAAAAAATAGAGATCGTTTGTTATTCTTTCTCAAATAAATCAAATTTGAGTAAAAGCATTTTTGTATATTATCCTACCACGTTAATATAAAAAATATTTGATTTATGAAGATTCTGCGAAGTCTTGCCAAGACTTATCAAGGTTCACAGACTTTTTATTTTGCAGATAGGGCAATGACCCTATTTTGGGCCTATTCGTTAGGGTGTCACCAATAACCTATAATTTGTCTCCAATTATTGCCAAGATTTCCCAGAATCCACACACATTTACAAGTTTTTTGAATTACTGGTTGGTACCAATCTACTGATTTATATTACGGATGTACATTTGTAGATCTGTGATATTCGCCGAAATTTCACTTCGACAGCGAAGTTTTCGCCGCGGCCCTGGGACTGGAGGCCAACACCGACAGTCTAAGCGGGGATGCGCTGGTAGCTGTCCTATCACGCGTGTGCGACGCCACACAGTGTCGCCTAGCCGGACAAAACCTCAAAATTTTATTTTTAATTTTTCATGATTTAACATTTTTCTCTGTTTCTTCACAGGTTGAATAGAGTCTTCTCGAAATATTAAGTCCCGAGGACGATTTTTTACATGACTTCAAAGGTGAAATAGATGATAAATTCTGAGGAAAACTATTTTCAAATCTAAGTTATTCAAATGCATATATCTTTTTAGTTAAGATTCCGATTTGGGTCAAACTGATTTCATGTGAAAGATTATTCGCTGGACTTATAGCTGCCATTCAATTTAGTCGATATATGCCTTTCTTCTCGCTCTGACATGAAAAACAAATAATAAATCGAGCAATAGTTTAAAGTTATAATGTTCAAAGTGGCTGTACTTTTTTTTTGAAACGGTTCGGAAAGATCGCTTGTTGTTCACGATACTCGAAAATTAGTGTACTTTCCGAAAATAAATATCTTGTTTTGCCCCTTTCTGCCCCGAGGTCTGAAAAAAGGTAATTTTTCATGATACGTCTGAAGGAGACGCATGGTAGCCTTTGACTACCCAGGGTTCGCAATATAATTTATAGATGTGTCTTATCATTATCAACAATTGAAAAAATGTGTGTTCTGCTAAAAAATTCACCGCACCTAATTTTTTGAAAGTGAATTTTTGGAAATAGTGCACTTTATATTTGTAAATGTTGAATTTTCGAACCACCTTAAGTGCCAAAATTTTGAGGAAATAAAAAACAAAAAATAAACATCAAATATGAATTCAGCGTCACAAAATTACCCTAATGTGAAGTTTTCATCAAATTCGGGCCACTTTTGAGGTTTTGTCCGACTTTTGTATGGAAGGTGATCACTGTGCGCCACTATGCCGAAGAAAACCCTGCCAAGAAATGGCAGACGTTCGGTATATTGGTGGAGTGCAGAGATCGCAGCCCTACGATCAGCTTGCCTACAAGCTGGACGTAGGATGCAGCGAGCCCGCACTGAGGAGGTTAGAGTGGACCGCCGTGAAGTGTTTCGTGCTGCGAAATCGGCCCTTAACAAGGCCATCAAGAACAGCAAGAGAGCGTGAGTTGAAACCAACGTGAATCCGTGGGGCGATGCCTACAGGATCGTGATGGCAAAGTCCAAAGGGGGCTCCTCACCCCCCGAACGGTCGCCAGAACGGTTGGCGAGAATTATCGAAGTACTCTTCCCGTCCCGAGCCATAAGTCCCTGGCCCCCTGCGCCGCAAGGCACGGTTGGTACAGACGACATGGTGGCCCCGGTGACGAATGAAGAGCTACTTGCAGTAGCTAATTCTCTAGTGGCGAACAAAGCTCCAGGGCCTGATGGAGTTCCAAACAGCGCTCTCAAGACAGCAATCATGGCGAACCCGAACATGTTCAGGTTGGCTATGCATAGATGCCTTGACGAGTGTTGCTTTCCGGATAGATGAAAAGGCAGAAGCTGGTACTGTTGCCGAAGGCCGGGAAGCCGCCTGACGACCCATCGGCGCACAGACCAATCTGTCTGATTGATACGACGGGCAAATTGCTTGAGAGGATTATCCTCAACAGGCTAACTCCATACGCAGAAGGTACAGAGGGCATGTCAAGTAATCAGTTCGGTTTTCGAAAGGGAAAGTCCACGGTGGACGCTACCAACTCAGTGGTAAGGACTGCCGAGATAGCGATCCAACGGAAAAAGCGAGGTATTCGATATTGTGCGTTAGTGACACTTGATGTGAAGAACGCATTCAACAGCGCAAGCTGGGATGCCATCGCGCTCTCGATACACCGACTTGGTCTGCCGGTGGGCCTGTACCGGATCTTGGAAAGCTACTTCCAGAATCGTGTACTATTATACGAGACCGATGCCGGCCAGAGAAGTGTTCCTATTACCGCAGGAGTCCCGCAAGGTTCAATCCTGGGCCCGGTATTATGGAACCTTATGTATGACGGGGTTCTGAGACTAAAGTTCCCTCCTGGTGTGAAAATCGTCGGTTTCGCCGGTGATGTCACCCTGGCGGTCTACGGGGAGTCAATCCCCGAGGTAGAACTAACGGCGGCACATGCGATAAGCATGGTGGCGGAATGGATGAGCGCGAGAGGCCTAGAATTCGCCCATCATAAGACGGAGGTGGTTGTTGTTAATAACCGTAAATCGGTACAACAAGCAGTTATCCAAGCGGAAGAAGTCGAGATAACTTCAAAACGGAGTCTGAAGATTCTTGGGGCCATCATAGACGACAAGCTGACCTTCGGCAGCCATGTCGACTATGCGTGCAAGAAGGCTTCGACGGCTGTTGCGGCATTATCGAGGATGATGTCCAACAGCTCCCAGGTGTGCGCCAGTAGACGTAGGTTACTAGCAGGTGATGCCGTATCTATCTTGTGGACCGTCCTGGGCGAGGGCACTGGAAGTAACCAGTTACCGTCGCACCTACCGCTTGATGTGTCTCAGAGTGATATCTGCCTACCGCACGGTAGCACACGATGCATCCTGCGTGATAGCGCGTATGATGCCAGTCGGGCTGGCCATCCGGGAGGACGAAGATTGTTTTGAATTGCGTGGCAATAGGGGAGTCCGCGAGCGTGCCAGCGTGACTTCGCCCACCGGCTGATATCTAACATATCGAGCTGGGTGGGAAGACCCCATTCACTTCCATCAAGTTCACTTCCATCTGACAAAATTCCTGTCAGGTCATGGCTGTTTCCGACAGTACCTCCACAGGTTTGGGCACGCTGAGGCCCCAGTCTGCCCAGACTACCCAGGTGTTGACGAAACTGCGGAGCACGTACTATTCGTATGACCTCGCTTCGACGTCGAAAGAGGAGCTATGCTAGACGTCTGCGGCTGGGACACACCCCTGATCAGAGCTGCAAATTTTCAACATGTTGTTTTGAACTTGAAGCAGGAACAAATCTCAAAGCATGCCCTACTATGTTCAATTCGCAGATCTTCATGTGCGTCTTTCATTCAAACAGCCGAGCTGTTCAATCATTTTTCATTCATTTTCAATTTCATTGACCCTATGAATATCTCTCTACTGGGGTATTGGCTAGGGTTTTCAATCAAAACTACTCTGAACATATTTTTTACTGGTCATATGAGCTTGAAAATGCAAAACTTGTCAATATTTAACCTAAACTGGCCTCTACAGATCAGATGACAACTTTAGTCGATGAATGAAAAAGCATCAATTTGAAATGAAGACGTACGGTTTAGCCATGAAAATCGCGCCAACTTGAATGTGAATGATTAAGGGAGGCTTTGAATTTGAATCGTGGTTGGGGTTGAATTGAACTGAAAGTTGGCATTTGAAAATGAAAATTTACATCACTGCCCCTGATACCCTTATACAGGGGATGTGTCAAGCGGTGGAGAAGTGGAACGCAGTTTCGACTGCTACCACTCAGATTGCCTGCAGGTTGCAGAGAACATGGCGCGCCGAGCAGCGGGCGAGGAGTATGACTAATTCGGGTTTGGTTAGCTAGAGCGGAATGGGTTATGTGCGGAGAAATGAATAAATGGTCTGCTCATGCTGAGACAAGAGTGGCACAACGGTAGCAACCGCGATAACCACGCCGATGCATGACGATAGAGCGAGTGAATAGGCGGATGATAGACAGAGGTATGGTCTGCCCATGCCGAGATGGGAGGGTCGTAACGTAGAGCATATTGCCGGTACCTATCGCTACTGACACCTCGAGGCGTGGTAGAGGAATGTAGGGCGTGCGTGAGTGCGAATGTCAGGCACGAGTGAGCGAGTACGTTAAGTACGGCCATCCCCCCAGAAGTAATGCCGAAAGGTAGTTCCTGGGGATAGATGGCGGAGCCCAATGGAGTTTAGTCGGTATTAATGGCTGCGTCACCAATAGAGCCCGACACACCCCCAGTACACCCCGTGTGGTAGCTTGGCACCTACCAATAGCACGTGTACTGGGCAAGTACGTAAACTGCATTCTCCATTGTAAAAAAAAATCTGTGATATTCTCCGAAATTTGATTGGGTTCAAAGATATATATCAATTATTTGGCTTTGTAACCAACAAGCTGTCAATGAAGTTTGTTTTGATTAACTTCTTATCTTCAAACAAGTCGCAAAAACATTGACAGAAAAAATCGCGTCTTTACTCGCGTTTAATAGGATATTCTACTTAAAATGAAATTTTTACTTAAAAGGAGAGTAGTGGGTGAAAACCGGAATCATTTTTCGCAACTTGTTGAAGATCTTATCTGAAATTACAGAAAGTTCACGGGAACCTTTCAGCGGAAGAGATCGTTCTGGTAGCAGCCTCAAGTGCGAAAGCTGAGTGATGAATGGTTTGCAGAAAAAAAGTGCCAAAATGTTGTGAAAAATACCCAAGCGGAAGATGAAAATGCGTTCCAATAATGAAATGTCATAGACACTCGAAGAGATGATGGCGTTCATTTGCAGGAACAGTTTGAGCAACATCAACCAAAAAACAAATTTGACCCTCACATAAGAGTATTGTTCAAGGAAAGAGAACTCGGATATCCTTCTGTTATATAAACGCAACAAATAATTCAACATAGTTTTAAATGAACTAAGCGCACAGAAGAACACTTTTGTGAGAAAAATAATACTAAAACGCCTTTAATCCACCTAACAGGGTGATGAGACATTTCTTATAACTCTTATCACTCTCTTCGGATATTATATCGTTTGAGAACATTTAGAACTGGATGCTTCGCGATGTTTTTGATAACACATACTACATGGGATAGTGGCAGGACTCAGCATAGGCATAGGACAACATCAGTGCTAGAAATCTCAAACCAAATCAATGGGAAAGCGAAAAAATGGCCTATAAAATAGACATACCAACGAATTATTGTTAATACTGTGTTAATAAAATATCTAAATTGTGGTGGGAAAACTGAATTTTCCTAAAGGGTTTATATATTGTACTGAGCCAAAAAATCGAATTTTTTTTTTTTTTGAATCGAAATGAAGTTTATACTTTACTCAAATTTCCAACACGACTGAGACCTAAAAATCAACGCTTTTTCTGGAAAAAAGCGATACTAGCAGTGACACCATCCAAAGAAAATCAACAGTGAATATTTCCAGACTTGGTTTTATTTCCTATTTAAGAACTATTGTGTTTTTTACATCCTAGATTGCATGATTCAATGATCGAAACCCAAAACTTCATGAAGTATTTGAAATTATTAAATTAAAATTTGTGTTTGCTATTGAAATTGACGAAATGATAGTATCGCCCCTTTGACAATTGTTTACTTTTTCGGTCCCACCTATCAGCATTGAAGTATCGCCCTTACGTTTTTTTTACAATACCAATTTTATAATTAGTGGGGGTTTGGTGAAAATCGATCTTACTGTCCAAACGGCATTATTGTAGTCATGAATATTAACCTGAGAAAATTCACCATAAATACTTCTTGGACGATATACCGCCAAAATTATTTTATCAAATGATGCGCTGTTTAACGTATGTAAAACTCATCGAAGATACTAAACCTCCAAAATTGGCGGTTTCAAAATGATGTTATCTTGACCTTAAATTACTGTTTTTGAACATTTGACCTATACATATAATTGATCATACAACAAAAATCAAATTCTCATCAAAATCGATCAGGACCTGCTAGATTCGAATGGAAATCGTCATTTTTCATAAATTTCTCTCTACATTCGAAAAGTGTTATCCTCGTTATTAATCATATTACGTTTTCGTCTCAACTCGACGCATTCCCAAAATAAAAACCTGTTTTAATCCACCTAGTGGTGCAATTGTGCTTGTCTCATTTGTCCAGACTACGATTCCATGGCTGGTTATGTTCAATACAATGGTGGAAATTAATATTACATGTTCAGTACGATTTGCACATGCGTACAATGGATCAACAGCCACGATCTTGAGATACTATGTGATACTGAAACATCGCTTGACCGCCGCTGGTTTCAAGCGATGTTTCAATATCACATAGTAAGATCCGGGAGGTCCGGGTCCTGCCGAAAATTTTCAACTTGTTTAGAAATTTTAAACTAATTTTAATTTTAAAGTAACAACCACTCACTGCATACTTCCTCCGGGCCGGTATGATTGACGATTTTTAGAGTGAATGCAGAACCTTTCTATATGAGAAAGGCAAAAATGTACCAAAGTCCAAAAAAATCAATTTTTGTCAAACATTATTTTTTTCGAGTTTACATCAAATCTCGATGTTTCATGCATTATAAAGTCATTTGGCATCAAAAATACAAATTTGATTTTGAAAATTTTTCATTTCAGTTTATATGGGAATTTGCTGTGTGGTTGCACTCTTCAACTCGTAACTCCGGAACCGGAAGTCCAATCAATAAAAAATTCAATTGCAGCCGATGGGAAGGTTGTACCTTTCATTTGAGACTAACTTTGTGCAAATCGATCCAGCCATCTCTGATTAACAGAGGTCACATTTTTTTCCACATACACAGACACACATACATACACACAGACATTTTCCGATCTCGACGAACTGAGTCGATTGGCATATGACACTCGGCCCTCCCGGTTGGGATTAGATTGACGAATTTTAGAGTGAATGAGAAAGGCAAAAACATTTTTAGCAAATGTTGAAAGTTATGCATTTTTTGGTGCGCAGTTCTATGTTTCATAGACATTAAATCAATTTTAACTTCGCTTCCTATTAACTAAAGACCCTTATTACAGTACATTTCTACAAAAACGAGCTCAATTTGAAAATAAATCTGAGGATTATGATTGATTACAGAACTGTGGTATTTTCTATTGGAATATTTTCAGGCAGGAATTTGATATTGATGCTATTAGACAACTGTGAAATCAAGACCAATAGATCAGTTACATATCAGGAGGACCCCATTCCGACAATTTATCAAAAGTCCTCATGATGTTTACAACAACAGGTTATTAATCTATGGATCAGATAATTGTTATTGTAATATTGAATTAAATCAGTCTGCATCAATAAATTTTCAACTTCAATCCAATAAATTTTTTTTGGGTGTTGGGGGAGGGGGGCGTTGTATGGTGTTAAACCCCAAAACCTTCTCTTGGCAACGCCGTTGCTTGGAGTTATTTATTTCGCTTTTCATTTTCCGATATGTTTCAGATCGATCAGATGGTCATGAGTTAGAAAAATTGCAGTCAGAAGACTCGCACAAATGAACATTTTTGCACTGATAAGCTATCAAGTTCCTTCCAGACAACTTGGAAGTGTTCGATAATTATTTCTAGCGGTTGTAGATAGAAAAATGAAATACAAAATTCGTTTTATCGTAATAATGTTTGGCTTATTTCAATGCAATATTACTATATTGAACAAAAAAATAGGCGACAAAGAGTAATCCACAAACAACAAGCCATAACTTTTAAAGTATTCAAAATAGATATTTGAAGTCTTCAGTAAAGTTATTCGCAAAAGTAAGAGCTACAAATTTGCTGAAGGCATCATTTCGATATAATCACTTCCAAGAAAATTTGTGAAAATATCTCACTCATAGGGGGATTAATCAGCAAAAGCACAATACAAAAGAAAAGGCATATTACCTCCATTAAATTCTCCGAAGATACTATTGACCTAAAATAAGCCGTTTTGGCGTTAATAATAGATTACATGTTTTGGTCATATTTCTGGCAATGGGAAATGATAAAAATCTTTCGTCCGCATTTAATGTTAAATATCTCTTTTGATAATAGTCCGATTTCAACAATCTATAGCTTGTTCGAAAGGTATTCGTTAAAGCTGTCTAAAAACATATAAATTGTTAATCTATATTGTCAATTTCGACAGATAATTTGATAAAACTGCGAAAAACGCCATTTTTACGCATTCAAACATTCATATCTTAGAAACTAAGCATCAGAATCAAAAACAAATTAATAGCGTTCATACTGTTTTTTAGTTCTTTCATTTAAAATTGGTTTGGATAAGATCGGTTCAGCCATTGCTGAGAAACACGAATGAGAATTTGTCCGTTACATACACACACACACACAGACACACACACACACACACACAGACATTGTCCCAAATCGTCGAGCTGAGTCGATTGGTATATAAGACTCGGCCCTCCGGGCCTCGGAAAAAATCTTGAAAGTTTGAGCGAATTCTATACATTTCTTTTATAAGAAATGTAAAAATCTGTACGGAGAAAACTGCTTTTTGAGAGACTTAGGGTAGTTATGATATGAAACTCACTATAAAACGAAAACGGTTTGAGATTCCAAGTTAGCATCTTCAACAAAATTGCTCAGAATCGATTGCTCTAGAATACTGAAGAAGAGAATATCAACTTGAATTTGAAATAATGTCTACAATTTTGACATTTTAAGGATTACCCTAAAAACATTTCAGCAAAAAGATGCAGTTTGTCATGCACAACAAATGTTTCTAATACAACAAATCTCTAAATCCAAAGATGAATATTTCTAGAGAAAATTTTCATTAGGACGTAAGTAACATTGAGACCCTCTCTTTGTTTACTTTCTCTTTCGTTTATTACGACGTCATTACAACACTTTGCACTAATTTTCCAGTACATATCGAAAGCCGACGGTTTTTACTAGAATATTATGCAAAGAGTCGAGTAGTAAATGTTGAAATGGCCGAGTAATGGACAGAAGAGAAAGACCCCAAAGAGAATCTCTCATTGTTACTTACGTCCTATTGTAAATTTTCTCTAGATTTAATCAATTGTTTCCCGCTAATTTCGCTTCCGGGACCACTGTGCAATACGCACACTGCTTGTCAAATGCAAGATGATGAATGAAAGGCGACAGTATTTTTGCAAAGCGAAATAGAAAAATCGCTTATGTCACGTACTTCAGTTTCTCATCGGAAATGATTGCAACTATCAAATTCGAAGAATGCAGAGCATTCTGCATTTTTACAGCCCATCCCAATCATTTTTCGGTCTTGTCGTTCATTGATCGTTACATAGATTTATATCTCTATTTACTCTTCTTTACCGTCGCTCTTTTGGAATCCCGCTGACATCAAGAACACTTTATTTTATTTTCCAGGCTGGCCTTTACTTCTACTTTGTAGTTTATTTTTAAAGAGTTGGCTGAGCTATCGAGATCATTATTAAACCTCGATCTCGACGACAATCTCTAAAATTATTTCCAATTATCAGAATGAATCACATTCGCATGAATGATTTTATTTTCCACGTCTTACGTAGGTGAAAGTTTACCATGAAACAATACATAAACATAAACAAGTGACATAGTGGGCTTTTCTGTTGCCATAAGTTTTATTTCGGTATTTATTTTTTATCGGTAGTTGAGATAAAAAGTGTCCCTAAGTGCTCGAATTGGAAGATCCCAGGCGAAGCTCGGCCTTTTCCCACTTTTCATCGTGCGCCAAAGAATCAGGATGCTCGTCCGGATGTTAATGTTTACTTCCAGGGTCCCGGACGCAATGTTTAATATTATAAGTATAAAACTAAAAACTGAAAACAAGTGTAGAACTAATAGATTCAAAAGTGATAAATGGTCCAACCTATCTTTCTTTTCATCTTGGTTTTCGCGTGCGAGCGCCACGGTCGGTGAGATGGTGCATTTTTCATATTTTAAATCGATCATTTATTCTGATGAAAATTCATCTCGTGTTACGTCTGCTTGTCTGTGAAACTAGTATAGGCACAGATAACACAGATAACTTAACGTTTTGGCTCGGATTGAATCGTGTGAAAATACCCGCTACTGAAATCCCGAATAAATCAGACGTCGGAAAAACGTTTGGCAAACATTTGTAGATGGCGCAGTACAATGAAGTTAGAGTGCAGCTGACAAACACGTGTAGCAAACAGTTGCGCAGATGGCAATAGTGAAACACGGATTTCCAACGTTTATCAATTTGAAAGTTTACACAAGTTTTTGAAGATTTTTTTTTCTCCTAAACTTCTGTTATCGGTGGTATAAGTTATATACACAGAAATTTTTTTTTGTAATTTTAAATTTATTTTCATGCGCATATTTGGAGCATGAATATAAATGTAAAATTAAGTTCCACCACAAATACACACGACTTGTCGTGCTTTCTTCAACAAATTTTATTATAATTTCACACGTGAATTGAAAATTACAGTTTCTTTAAACGGAAAACAAATGCACTTCAATGTATTTTTACTCGAATATTGCTGTAAAATGCATGACATGTAATATTACACGAATGAAAGTGTAAAATTGTGTGCTTTTAGATGCTCCAATTAAGTAATTTTCAATCAAATTATTGATTCAAGCTTTGTATGTTTACATTCGAATTGATTTACATGTCGTTTAAATTTCATTATTTCTTGGTGTGTATCTCATCAAATGCAATACAAAATAATGCCTGAAAAATGTTGTGTACCCTCAAAATCATTATTTATGGTAAGAAAAACTATTCGTCGGGACTATCGGCACTAAAAAATTAACCACAAGGTCATTTTTAAACCGATTTGCAAGTTTTTGTGTGTTCTGGAAGGAAGAAATGACCTTTCTAGCGCGCTATGCCACGTCGTGTTCTTTTGTTAAAATATTATTTTGGGACAACAATATGAAAGTATCTATTATTTTGCGATTTTTTCAAGAAAAAAATGAAAATTGCTCTACATTTTTATTGAGAAGAGCCTTCGTTTTAATAAAAATTTAAAGAGAAAATTAAATTCTACATCTAATGAACTATTTCTTAACAAAATCTGTTGAAAAATGGCAGTTTTTAAATTTTTATCCAAATTTCAAACTTGCTCGCATGAATAGAATACAATAAGATGGGTGTGAAACAAATGATTTTTGTTCATGGTCCTGTTTTCGTTACGTAAAAATTAATCAGGATTAATGGCTCTTTATTCACGAATCTGTGAACAAATTTTTGCATGCGATATGTTCAACATAAATACGACAAAAGAAAAACAAGTAATCGGAAACTGAGTGAACTTATATCATAGTGGAATGTCTTTTTTTGTTCAAAGCAAACTTATTGGGAATATTCTAGTTCATAAAAAACCAGCGCGAGAAAAAAGTTTCAGTGGCGTGCCCGCCGGTTTATCGTTCGGCTTCGGCGCATTTTAAAAATTACCGGAGACGGCAGCATTGCGCGGCGGCGCACATGTCTAACCGGAAGTTGCAATCTTGGATATTGGATTCATATTGATTATGGATTTAACTGTTTCGTGGTTACCGGAAGCCGCCATCTTGCGTTTCAAAATCAATTTTGATCGTCTACTGACCACTCAAAAATCAATTGTGGTCGTATACTGACTTACCCTTTCGGGGCCGGTGGTTGAGTGGTAAGCGTGACCGCCACTCATTCCAGTTGGTCTGAGTTTAATCCCAACCGAGGTCATTGAGATTTTTCTGATGTGAAAAAAATCTTTGCTCACGTCTTCCTTCGGAAGGGAAGTAAAGCCGTTGGTCCCCGGTCTGTGTGTTGATGTATCGATATCTAGTCCAGATAGTGGAGTCAGCTCTCTGGTGTCGGTAAGGAAGAGGTAAAATCCAACTTTTATACTTAATTCCAAATATTTCCTCCTGTGTTACTTGTAGAGCGCGCAGCAGTATATGCGACTTCTAGCAAAAGCAAGTGTCGGATTAACATTCCTTCCCTTTCCTTCCGCGATCTACCTTCGGACCTGACCGGCGCCGGTATTGATCACTAAAATACTTTAGGATTACCAGGAGTTGCACATTGAAAGATGTTTCGCTTTTTCCAAGCATAATTATAATATAATTTATATAATTATATTATAATTATGCTTATAAATTATTATATTTATAAGCATAATTATAATATTATATTATAATTATAAATTATTATATAAATAATAAATATCTACTAATTCCCTGTGCAACTTCAGCTAGTCTAGATCGATAACGGAGTAGCAGCCAATGGTGGTCGCACAAGCTCAAGCTCAAACTCTACCGACCACCCCTTTCAATTAACACCGGTATTGATGATTGTTGTCACTGTTTTGTGGTAACCGGAAGCCGCCATCTTGGTTATCAAAATTGCATCAAAAATTAATTTCGACCTTCTTCAAACTACTCGCACTCAAATGACATCCATATTGATAGTGGTTTTCACTGTTTTGTGGTTGCTGGAAGCAGCCTTTCATATGAATCCTATATTGATGATGGTTTTCACTGTGGTAACCGTAAGCCGCCATCATGGTTTTCAAAATAACGTCAATCTACGCATTTCGTATAAATATATAAGTCCAAAAAGCTGGAATGATAGAAAACTATATACATTTTCTAAGATTCCCCAGGAACAGATTTCCGGTGGCCAAGATTGGTCCAATTCATGTCCATTGCGAAGGATCAATAGAAAATAGTCATATAGTCATGATTACACCAATTTCAATAAAAATTTTGCTCGAAAAACGACTTACGAAAAGTTTTATCATACTGCTGAATGCATTATTAATAGTCTTTCCCCGCACGTAAAAGTTCACATATATGGCGATTTCAATCAACGCGGTATTGATTTCATACCAGATGCTGATAAAGAGAGCATCCTACTTCCTGTTGTTGGGGAAAATGAAACTTTGCAGTTCATTTGCGATAAATCTGCCAGTTTAGGACTTAATCAAATAAATCACATAAGAAATCAGCGACATTGCTATTTAGATTTATTAATGACGAATATAGACGAAGACTTCTGTGTAACGGAATCACTTACTCCCTTATGGAAGAATGAAGCTTATCATACAGCCATTGAGTTTTCTATATTCTTGCATGTTAACGACAGACCTGGTGATAGTGAATTTGAGGAGGTATTTGATTACGAGTCCGCTAACTATGAAAGCTTGAGGCAAAAAATTAATGCAATAAACTGGCAAATGATTTTAAGAAATGAAGAAAATGTTGAAGCTGCCGTAGACATCTTCTACAAAATATTATTTGAAGTCATTCACGAAGATATACCATTGAAAAGAAGAAGGCGTCACTATAACTCAAAACATCCCATCTGGTTTAATAGAGAAATCAAAAATTTAAAAAATCGTAAGCAGAAAGCACACAAAATCTACAAAAAATACAACAGCGAAGATAACTTAACAAACTATTTAAATCTATGCGATCAATTGAACCTTGCCATTGATATCGCGTTTGAAGAGTACAATGCAAGAACAGAACGCAATATAAAAACTTGCCCAAAAAACTTCTTTAATTACGTAAAAACTAAAATAAAATCGGATTATTTCCCAACAGAAATGCATCTTGATGGAAAGGTAGGCGATAACTCAGAGGAAATCTGCAATCTTTTTGCAACATTCTTCCAGGAAGTTTACACTACACTTTCAGAGAAGGATCGAGAGCGTGAATACTTTTCATTCCTCCCAGAACTATCAAGAGATATTAACATTAAACAGATAAAAGTACATACAATCATGGATGCCTTAAAAAACTTGGATAGCTCTAAAAGCCCTGGACCTGATGGCGTTCCACCGGTGTTTTTAAAAACTTTGTCAATAGAACTAACCGCTCCTTTATTTTGGCTTTTTAACATGTCTCTAGAATCAGGTTGTTTTCCTAAAACATGGAAAAGCTCTTTCCTAGTTCCAATTTTTAAAAATGGTAAAAAATCCGATGTGCGTAACTATCGTGGAATAGCTATCATCTCGTGCATTCCCAAGATTTTCGAGGCGATTGTTAATGAAAATTTATTCCACCAAATCAAGAACAGAATTACCCATGTGCAACATGGTTTTTTCAAAGGGCGTTCTACAAGTACAAATCTACTCGAATTCATTAACTACACATTAACAGCAATGGATAACGGAAACTACGTTGAAGCTCTTTATACAGATTTTAGCAAAGCATTTGATCGCATCGACATACCCATGCTACTTTTTAAATTAGAAAAAATGGGGTTTGAGCCAGGACTTCTTACATGGGTACAATCATATCTTACAAATCGTGAACAAGCTGTTAGATTTAAAGGGATAAAATCAATCCCAATTCAAGTTACATCAGGAGTCCCTCAAGGGTCTCATTTGGGCCCGCTATTCTTTATTTTATTTGTTAACGACATTTCCTTCATTCTAAAAAATGTAAAAGTTCTTATATATGCTGATGATATGAAACTATTTCTAGAAATAAGAAATGGTGAAGACTTTCAGACATTTCAAAACGAAGTAAATATATTTTATACGTGGTGTAATAAAAGCCTTCTGAAACTGAATGTAAAAAAATGTAATTCCATAACATTGAGTAGAAAGAATAATATACAGAACAATAGAATCTTATTGGGAAATCAACAAGTAGAAAAGTGTGACAGAATAAGAGATCTAGGAGTTATTATAGATTACAAAATAACATTCATAGATCATTATAACACAAAAATTAACAAAGCAAACAGCACACTAGGTTTTATTAAACGCTTCAGCTATAATTTCCAAGATCCCTACACAATAAAAACATTATATGTAGCCTATGTGCGTTCAACACTAGAATATTGTAGTATAGTTTGGTCGCCTTTTTCAGCAACGCATGCAAACCGGATAGAATCAGTACAAAAGCAGTTTTTGATGTTCGCTCTTCGTAAACTAGGTTGGACTGGACTACATTTGCCATCTTATGAAGCACGGTGCATGCTAATTGACATACAAACCTTGAAAGATCGTCGTGAATTTTCTATGGTATCATTTGTAAACGACATTGTATCACATCGTATTGATTCAATCGAACTTTTATCGAAACTAAATTTTTATGCTCCTTCTCGACAACTACGTAACCGCAGCATCTTTTGTACAATTCGCCATCGCACTAATTATGCCAAGTTTGGCCCGTTAAACCAAATGATGAATATTTACAACAAACATTGCGAAAGCATTGACTTCACTATGTCGAAAACAAAACTTAAGCAGCAGTTTAAAGTAAACCAAAATTTTAACTAGTGTTAAGTTAGTTTAATAATTATTGTAAGAAACCGGTCTACATCTGATTGACGACTTGAAATAAATAAATAAATACTGTATGAACAACAATTGGCTGTAAAAATCGGGTCATAACTGTGGTTGCTGCTGGGTCGAACGGACTTTGAAATATAATATATTAACTATTTTTTTTTATTTTGAATGAGTAGTAATGTAAACTACACTAGTCTTTTCGTTCTGGTTATGATTAAAATATTTAAAATTTAGACTAATAATTCATTTGTTTTGTTTTTGACGTAAGTCCCAATACCTTTTATAAGAGTTTTCCCAGTTGGATACCACCAAAAAGTCTTAAATAAGGTATTGGAACATACGTCAAAAGCCAAATACATAAATGAATTATTAGTTTAATTCGCACGACAGGTTCGCTCCCGTTATACCTCTGTTAACTGGGCAAGGGACCAGAAATCGACAATCTTCATTGGCTATGTCACCCACTGAAGTACGATAAGGTAATGAAAATTAGACACAAGATAATAAAAACCCGGGCCTAGGTATCTAGCGGGAAAAATAAATAGATCAAATGTGTTGAGTGGAAGCTGCGGTTGTGTGTGATCTCGCTTTCTGGGACGTCATCATATCCCAGGGATAGCACAAAGGTCAGTGCATTGGGCTGGAGTCTCGAAGCCTGCGGGTTCGAATCCTACTCTGGGGGATTTTTTTTACATAATTGCTTTCGCTTCACTAACCATTTCGATCAGCTTTCCACGTTGGATGCACCACCAAAAAAGGATTCGATTTTTTGTTCAAATAACCTCTACCTTCGATTGCTTCATGTTTCATGGTGGTGTCGGTAGAGCTCATATTTTCAATCTGCCTTGGGCTGTAAATTTTGCGCTCGGACCAAATTGGATCTAGCGACTCTTTAAGGGGACCTTCTCCTGCATTCGGCGGAAGATCAACCAATATTTGAGATTTTTTGTGAAAGAATCGTTAGGGATCATCCATAAATGACGTAGCATTATATGGGGGAGGGGGGAGTTTTGTATTTTGTGATGATGTGTGACGACAGGGGAGTAGGGGGTCATGTCATGCTACGTAGCTTTTTTAAAGGGGAATAACTAACATCGTTTTTTTTTAAATTTTGCGGGGACAAGAGGGGGGGGGGGAAGAATTACCGTCAAGCTACGTAATTAACAGGGGGTATTTAGAGGTTTGTGACGAAATGCTACGATGGGGGAGGGGGGTGTTAAATATCACTCAAAAAATACTACGTCATTTTTGGATCGTCCCTTAGGTATAAGTCAGACAAAAAAGCAACATTTGTTGAATAAAGGACATCAGATCAATAGAACAAGATCTAGATTTGACGTTAGCAGAAAAAACATGGTTACGAGAAAAATACCATTTTGAAGCCGCTAATTTGAATTTACGAAAAAAAATCAATCATTTTGTAATTCTCGATAAATAACGAATAAAAGATCAAAAGCTCGACAAAAAATTCTCAAATATTGCTCTGACGGCGCCGGTGGTTGAGTGGTAAGCGTGACCGCCACTCATTCCAGTTGGCCTGGGTTCAATTCCAGCCGAGGTCGTTGAGATTTTTCTGAGGTCAAAAAATCTGTGTCACGTCTTCCTTCGGAAGGGAAGTAAAGCCCGTTGGTCCCCGGTCCATGAAATTGGTGGATCGATATTCTAGTCCAGGTAGTGGAATCACCTCTCTGGCGTCGGTAAAGAAGAAAGAAGTATATCCAACTTCTATACTCTACTAACAAAAATATCCTCCTCCCGTGATACTTGTGGAGTGCGCAGTAGTATATACGGCCTCTAGCCAACAGCAAGTATCGGACTAACAATTCCTTCCCTTTCCTTCCGCGATCTACGTTCGGGCCTGGCCGGCGCTGGTATTGATCAGAAACACTTTAGGATTACCAGGAGATGCACATTGAAAGATGTTTCGCTAATCCCAAGCATAATTATCTACTGATTCCCTGTGCAACTTCAGCTAGTCCCGGTCGATAACGGAGTAGCAGCCAGGGGTGGTCGCACAAGCTCAAGCTCAAGCTCAAAAAATTCTCAAATATTACTCTGATTTTCCGCCAATCCAGGAGAAAACATGTCCCCTTAAATGCATAAGCGATGCTATACCAGAAAATGCATAAAAACCATTATTATATGAAATGAGAGGAAGAAAGAAAATAAGCTATCTCTGACTTTCTCCGAGCGGTTTTCCCCGGTCTCTTATAAATCGGTTGGCAAGACAGGAATTAGTGCAACTACCGATAAATTGGTAGGTTTACCTAGTCTGCCAAAGAGCAACTCTGCAATTGATGCAAAGATTACTAAAATAGATTTAACAACGCACAGTTGGCGACTTCGTACACTTTTCCTTTATATGGAAATCGACCAACATACGCACACCAGTCGGCGATTTGCTCAACAAGCCAACATCCGTCGCTGTATAGTTATTAGCTAGACCTGAATGGTGGCAGAACCAGCGCAGCATCGACCAAACCTAACGTTGAACTGGCCCTGCCGGAGGTTTGGACGCACGCGACCACTACCATCAAGTAGGTACCGGATTTGATTTCCGTGTCATGTTAAATGAATGCGGGTCATAAATTATCCAGCAAACCTAGCCGCGGACTGGTCGGTCGGTGGTACTCCTTTGCTCGGTCTCGGCTCCCGCTCTGTGATTTCATGGTGATAGATGACAGGAGCGATAAGTGCGTGAGTATTCGCCATTAAGTTGCTCGTTGAGAAAGGGAGGACGGGGAAGAAATAGTGACGGGGTGATGAGGTTTTGTTCCGAGACCCGCATGCTAGCTGCTGCTGATTTAATAAGGCTTTTCGGCACAGGCCGGTAGTGTTTTTTTTTCTTCCACTCGTAATGACCGCTACAATGGTCCCCGGCGTATTTGTGTACGTCTGTGTGTTCGCTAGCGTCGTCATGCTTTTGAAAAGGCGTGATAATTGACCAGCAGCTTTGTCGGAAAATTTCATTAACATGTCTTTACCAACCAGTTGATGGTGTGTTATTTTTGGTAAACGTTTGATCTGGAACAATTGGAAGTGGGCTGAATACCCGAGCAGAAGAAAACATTAAAATTGTGACAGGTACACTGAAGCTTTTTTATGCGACAGAAACGAACCGTATAACTTTGAAAAGCACATAAAACATGAACAATTTGCATAAAACCCGGATACAAAAAAAAACACTGTACTTTTTTTAACGATTTAAAACAGATCGAATTTCAAAAATACTTCTTTTATGCGTCAACACGTCAGTTTTTTTTTTTTTAATTTCGACCTGTTTCAAAAGGAATTCAGTGTACTGTTGATAGTTGAAATTTATCAACCACTAATGGAAGATATAGTTTTAACAGCATTTTGCTTTAACCTCCTGCTCGGGAAGGCCACACCGGAAGTTACCGTAATAAGATTGACGCAGTTAATGGCGGTTAATCGGAATGTCACTTTCGGGGGCGACAGTTTTCGTTCTCTGCTAATTAATTCAATTTCCGACACATGCGAAGCAGTACACTAGTTTTCTTTTCATCGTTAAATTAGTCATTAACGATAGGAATCTGGAATTTTCATTACCTTGCGTGTTTGGTAGCTGTTAGGTTGAGGAGTTTACCATTGTTGTTTTCGCTTTGCTAATTTATATGTTGGCACTTGGACAGGCATTAGGCTCGTGTTGGCGACATTGGATTTAATTATTTTAGTGTGTTGATAAGCCGAGTAAACTGGAGACGACTTCATGATACAGCAAAGCGGGGCCGTCTTCAGACCACTCGGGGCCCATGGGCGCTGTTGAATGAAAGGGTTAATGTAGCGTTACATTCGTTGAAAACGATAATACAGCGAATTACAAATGTCTAACTTCAACACCTCTTGTTTAAAACATTCGTCTGATGACAATATAAACAATATAAAGAAAAGCGCTTATCCGCTTTCAAAATTATCTTGCGCATTCTCCACCTCATCGAGGTTTCGGCATTTTTCTTCTGTTGTGTGTGCGCGTTTACCGTTATTCGACCAGCATAGCAGTGAAGCAGCAGGGTTTCTTTTCTTATAAGCCGACTAGGTACCGTTATACAAGTTAAGTAGCGAATAATACTACAATCCCCATTCTTGCCTCTAATACCATCAGGCACTAGGCAATAGACTCGTACAAAAATAATTTCACCTGATCATGATTTGCATCAAGGCGACATGTATGTCGAAATGAAATCGCCTCCCCAACTGAAATTGTACCTATCCACCATGGGCCACAAATCGATTTTTTTGGTCGAAAATCCAGAACTTATAAACCGTTAGTACTAGACTTTCAGTGTCTTTGGAACAAATTCTCTACAATAAGTGCTCTTCATTTTAGGGGAAACAAAATTAGGGTGGCCCTCTCGATTTTTGAAATAAAAAAATTATCTCCTGAATGAAAAAAGATAGGAGAATATGATCTTCCAAAGAAATGTAGAGAAAATAATTTTGAGTAACTTTACTGAAAACGTCGAAACTCTATCTTCAGCGGTTTTTATTTTACAGCGATTTCCCTTGTTCCGTTTAGGGTGGCTCTTAAAAATTCAGTTTTTTTAATATAACTTCTTTGAAGTTGATTTCTCGTGAATGTCGACTTCTGACAAAAGTTAGCTCTTACAAATGCGCACATTTCTTCTTCAGAGACCAACTCATTAACTTTTATATAAACAGAGTTATTGACAATTTTATTCTCAAAATTCGACATTTTCTAAGCTGAATAACTCCGAAAGTGGCAATCAATGTTATGACCATCTGATAGTACTTTAAAAACACTACAAAATAAGGGGTTCATGGTTTATCTCCTATCTACTGTTCATGTGAAATGTTTGCTTATAAACTCCCTCTGTTATAGAGAATGCATGCGGTATTCATCTAAATTCGTGCTTAAAATATATATTTATCATACATAGTCGCCGTTCTTATATACACACATATCCGGATCTCTGATGCAAATCGGTACACTCGGAAGATGTTATTCTAAACTTGTTTCGTGGAGTGAAATTGTACATAAAACATGTGGTTTTCGGACTACGGTTTATGAAATGAATGTGTGGAGTATTTGCATGGCATACGTTTTATTTGCATGGCAAAAAAGAAATTATTATGAATATATTACAATATATTGAAAGCTCAGGTTTACCGTAAAGGAACACCCTTTGTTTAACATTAATGATTTATTTGTCTTTTATTAATTATATTACCTCCTCTGCTTCAGCTCACTGTAATTTAAATACCATTTTTGCCTTTGGAAATTAACAAAAAAATCCACGTGAATGTACGTTGGGGGACAAGCTGTTCAGCTCTCATTTATAATATTTTTTATTATTATCCAACGGATAGATTGGCAGTCTCCCCCTTCGAAGTTATTTTCCAAACGCTGCAAAAAAAACTTTATCAATGATATCAATATAAATTGCTTATTTTCGGAAGTTATTCGAGCTGTCAACTATGGGTACTTTTTTTCTTCTAACAATGAGTACTTCTAATCCATTTCATAATAACTCGATGAAGTTATGCCAATGTATATATTGATGCTAATAATGAATTACTTCAAGCGAGATAACCTACTTATTAAAAACGGAAGTTTAGACTATTTAGAATTGTGCAAATATGCGATAATTCAACAATTTAGACTGCCCTGGAAGATTCAGGGATTCTGTCAACTGACAGTTTTTATGTTGATTTTAGGCTTTAGAATAGAGATTCTATCAGGATTCTTATACTTTTAACCGAGGGAAATAATGTAAAACTGGTGTTGTTCAATTTTTTTAAATTCAGAAAAAAAACTATTTTCAGTATTTTTCATTCTGGGACGATTTTCATTAATGGGTATTTTTTACGCATTTCGTTGTAAGTTTTCCACGAGAAATAATAGTTAAAACGTAACCAGGTTGACGTACAAGCTCTTTACCCATTAAGTGGGTTATTCCACTTTTATTCAAAATGGGCAGTTTTCTACGCATCAGTGTAGAAATTGTTGAAACGCAGAGAAAAAAATTTACCACTGAAAAAATTCAATGTATTAGTTTTTTAAACTAATAAGTTGGTCTCCAAAGAAAAAATAGGCATTTATCAGAACAAATTTTTTGGAAAATTTACTTCAAAAGTATTTTATTGAAACACTATTTTTTTAAAGGTCAGGCCAAACCAAATAATGGAAAATGCCGTAAAATAAAAGCCTCTGATGATAGTTAAGGAATTGAGTAACAAAGTTACTCAAACATGATTATTTTTTATTTTCAGTAGGGCTTTATACTTCTATTGTTATTGTTCAGGAGAAATTATTTTCATTCCAAAAATCAAGGAGACCACCCAGTTTTTTACACCGAAATGAAGCGCACTTATGGTGAAGAAATTCTTCTGAAGACACTGAATGTCTAGCACTTACGGAATATAAGAACTGGATTTTCAACAAAATATCGATTTTTGGCCCATGGAACAGAGGTAGTTTATAAGCAAACATTTCACATGAACAGTAGCTAGGAGACAAACCATGAACCCCTTATTTTGTAGTGTTTTTAAAGTACTATCAGATGGTCATAACATTGATTGCCACTTTTTGCCACCTTCGGAGTTATTTAGCTTAGAAAATGTCGAATTTTGAGAATAAAATCGTCAATAACACTGTTTATATAAAAGTTAATGAGTTGGTCTCTGAAGAAGAAATGTGCGCATTTGTAAGAGCCAACTTTTGTCAGAAGTTGACATTCACGAGAAATCAACTTCAAAGAAGTTATATTAAAAAAAGCTGAATTTTTAAGAGCCACCCTAAACGGAACAAGGGAAAACGCTGTAAAATAAAAACCGCTGAAGATGGAGTTTCGACGTTTTCAGTAAAGTTACTCAAAATTATTTTCTCTACATTTCTTTGGAAGATCATATTCTCCTATCTTTTTTCATTCAGGAAATAATTTTTTTATTTCAAAAATCGAGAGGGCCACCCTAATTTTGTTTCCCCTAAAATGAAGAGCACTTATTGTAGAGAATTTGTTCCAAAGACACTGAAAGTCTAGTACTAACGGTTTATAAGTTCTGGAATTTCGACCAAAAAAATCGATTTGTGGCCCATGGTGCTATCCTCTGCAACCGGGCAATTTCTAATCTTTTTCTTGCCCAAAAACAAAAATATTTGAATCTATTCGAGGACTACATATTAAGAAGACTGACATCTCTTTCCTTCCCCCATACAAACGAGAAGCGACAGAGATTACAGCGCCTCTATTGGAGGAAGGTAGTGAACTTAATGTAAAAGTGTATATGTGTGTGTGAGCATCACTGTGGGAAGTACCACCTTTACCCGCACGTGGCGTTGCTGTTACTGTCTCCAGATTCTGGACAGAGTTGCCAGTCTTCTTGGCAGTCTTCGGTCTATTGCACATTTCTCGAGATCTGATAGATAGTGATAGAAATATTAAAATTTCGCCCTGATACGCTTCTGGTGGTAGTAAATGGTTTGATATAGGCAAATGATATTACTGGCTACGGATTTTTTACGAAGGAGTACAGAGTATATGTACCAGCTAATCGGGTTGAATGTGACGGGATCGTCTCCGTTTCGAGTTTGAATTCGGGGGCACATGGGGTTGGCTGTTTTAAAGACCCCATGTCAGTAAACAAACTGAACTGAAAACGTTTGCATTCAGGATCAGTCGCAGCTGGCAGGAAGAGGACATATGTCACCTTATACTCTTATCTGGCGACCATCGCCGAATCTGCTCCACCTAACTATCTCCTCTTGACGAGGTTTGTCTACCTGTTCGCCTTTTTATACCGCGGATCATGAACTGTAGGTACTAGTTCCAAACAATTGGCATTCATTATAGCAATAAGGTTTACTGTGGAAGTGTGGTGGGAATCATGTGGATTTCCCGACATGTCCCACGTACAAATAGCGCCAGGAATCTTAAGCGTTCTCTTCAGATACGCATTGCTCGCAAATTGCACGTAAACCGTGATTTGAAATCATGTTGCATCAATATAAGAACTTATACCAATAAATAATCAAATTCAGCATTCTGCTTTGTATTGGCGTTAGAAATATGTCCATCTTTCCCTACCCTACTGTGTCCGTCATACCCACCATGATACAAATTTTAAAAAAATGTGTTTATATTCGAAATGATTATGTAAAGTATACGTTTTTTGGCCAATCAAGTGTTAAATATCCAGTACCTCGTGCCCACTTAGAAATATTTCCCGAGATCAACGATTTTCAGGTTTTAATCGTTATTTTCTACTAACAAAAAATTATGTGCATCACCCTGTGACGAAAAAACTACAAGAGGCAGCCCTATGGGGTTGCACGAATTGCAGACGTAGGACTATACTACTTAATGTAAAATATTTATTTTCTTGGTTCATTTAGAGTAATAATAAATCAAATATATTTCTTACGTATGGAATGATAAAAAACTATGTATTTTTTGTAGTTTTATATTGTTTCTAGGGATGACTAATAATCATAAAAAAATTACATGGAAATATTATACTGGACATGGGCTATGAGCATTTCTGGAAAACAACAAAAAAATGGAAAATTCTTAGATTAGTGGAGACTCGATCCCTAATTTGGGGAAACTTGATTCCTTTATGGAAACGTGTTTAAAAGAGCATGTAGGGTAATAAGCCTATTTTTGCCCTGTTTCTACTATCATCCTACCCATCTGAAGCCTTTGGTTAGAGCAGCGTCTGCCATCTTTGCTCAACGCATTGACTCAAATGGTATTGCGATAATTGGGGTACTCGATTAGAGATTTTGCTGCGCTCAAACAGAAGATTTTCACCATTCTCAAGACAATTTTGTTATTATATTGGCTCTTAATAAGAGGCGAATGACCTTAACGTTAAAACCTCTATAATCGAAATAAAAAAATGGACCTTAATAACAAATCAAAGAAGCTGAAATAATAAAATTATTGTAGTAATAATGTGGTACTCTTCTTAATATGGCAAAAACGGGTACATTACCCCATTCAATTTTATAAATGGATTGTAGTATTGATTAAATTGTTATGATTAGATATTGTTATTTTTGTTACTACATCTTACGCATCTCTCACCTGATTTTTTTTTACGAATTCCCCAAATCTCCGTGCAATTATTTGAAAGCTGTCTTTATTATGGTTGAGGAACGTCAAATGTGGGATGAATGGTTGCTGCGTATACTGTAGTAAACAATTACAGTTATGTTTCTTTCGAATGAAGCGTTCATTTTTGACATTTTTTTATGACAACAATGACTTCAATTGTTCTGGTGTGAATTTGGTTATTTTCAGTGGTGTGTATGAAGTATGGCGAAGGGGATCAAATCTCCACGAATTTGAAGGGATCAAGTGAACCCATAGCATCTATTTCAGCGAACTTTAGTAAAAATATAGTTGAACCAAAGAATCAGCTCAATCATAACGTATTCATATAATTGACATTCTCCTGTAATACTGTATGCAAAAGTAGAGTATGTAGTGGGTGATTTTATCAATTTTATAAAAGTTTGAAAATTTGAAAAATAAATCTTCTTCAGTTCTTCTGAGACTTTTTTTAAATCGGTAAAAATTCCGTTACACAAAAGTCCAATTTCTTTTTTCTGTGTTAATGAAATTTATGTTTAGATAAAACTACGCAACTTTATAGTATATTCGAATAATGTATTCTGATCCGCCTTTGAGTTACAATGATGGGATCAAGTCTCCCCGGGAATCAAGTCTCCTCAGTCTCCCCTACCTGGAACTAAATCTTTATAGCACAAGATCAGCTTTTAAAAATTGTAAAAACTTTTCGATTGTGTGTGGCAAAAAAAAACCGGACCAGTGAAGAAAAATCAAATTTTTGACAATATATTCACATTTCATGTATATATCAAGCTCTCTAGTTATATTTATTTATTTATTAGCCATTATTGAAACTTTCCTAAAGTACGCATACAAATGTAGCGAATGCAGTGGTCTTAATAATACAGGGTGTTTGGTTCATGATTAAAAACCTCTCGAGGGATGATTGGCTGTCATATTTGGAGAAAAAAACCGTTCTACATATACCATCAAATCTCAACCGTTACAGAGTTATTGAACTTTTTGTGTAAAAAACTTATCTATCTTAAAATATCTCTAACTCGAAAAGTATACTTCGTATGTTAAATCTTTTAGTTCAATTGGAAGAAAATTTTCTATTGTATGGTGCTCTCATATCTTTCAGTTAATTAGTTTTAATTACCTTTAAGTTGTTAAGTGGTTATAAGTAGGCGGTTTTGATGAGGTTTTTATTAATTTTCTCAAAATAATAAATTATAATTATTGCAATATCTATTATCCAAAAGTTGTGTTTTAGAACGATTCATAATTCGTTCTTCAACATCATGTTCCTATCTCTTCTCGTATCTTTGTAATTTTATTACTAAACTTTTCCTGTAATCGACTTGCAAGTGCTTAAAAGACTCTAATCTAAAAAATATGCTTTGTATCGTTATTTGCAAGGCTTCATTGGACAGTTGAGAAAATTTCCTTTCGATGTATGTACAAATATCCTTTAGTTAAGTGTACTGAATGACTTTTTACTAGTAAAATAACTCAAACTTAGCGTTTTTGGAGAGTTTTGTAATTATTCTAAATATTATTTAACTAAATTTATCGTTACTATTGTTCATTTGATGTCCCTTAACATTCTCTATAACTTGTTGTTTGACACTTTATCCCTATTGCTTTTCATTTCGCTGCAATTTAATAGTTAACACAGCATGGCCTTACCACAAATGTAGTGGGTTCGAAATCGTTGTTTTCGGAAATGTAGCGAGGTGATAAAAATGATTTTGCTTCGAAACTAAAAGAGATAATTGAATGGAGTCAAAGAACGAATTGTAGAATTTACTGAGATGCATTATTTCGATGATAATAATGGTGATGTTTATTATTTACTTTTTTAATTAAATTAACAAAAATGCTAAAAATAACATTAACTTTAAACTAATTTACTTCTAAAAGAATACTAAATACAGTTAACTGAAAGGTTTCTTTGCAAATTTTTTCTGGCTTACGAAAAAATAAGAAAAGGTACAATAAGTGCCATTCTTTTTTCAATAAGAGCTAGTATTATTGAAAATGACATAAAAATATCAAAGTTCAATAACCCAAACACTTCATGAAAAGATAGGTGTATCATGTCAAAGAACAAATTATGCAGCTCTTCAAGCCGAACAATCTGAATTATTAAAATAGTGATGTTAACTATTAAGATTTTCGCGAAATGAACGAAAAATCGATAAAAAATGGTAAATTTTAAGTAAATTGTTGTGAAAAGGTTTGTTAACCTCATTAGCTGAAACATGTGAGGACATAATTCAATGGGAAATTTTCTCACCTATTCAATGGATATAAAAGATTTGAAATACAAAGTATACTTTTTGAGTTAGAGCTATTTTAAGACAACTAAGTTTTTAACACAAAAAGTTCAATAGCTTAGGGGCCATACACTAATTACGTAAGGGCATATGGGGGGAGGGAGAGTTTCAAAATATCTTACAAATTCTTATCTGAGGGGGAGGGAGGGTTTGTTCTTTCTTACGTAATATCATAAAAAAGTATGAAAATGAAATCAATAAGAAAAATATTCTTTACACAAGAATTATTTATTATTTGTGCCATGAACATTTTCTATTTCAAACAAAATTAGCACATATTGTACATCATGGCCAAGGAAGGGTGGACCTGGAATTGAAGTGTTTTGCAACAGCAAGATATGATTGTTAAATTAATTATGTAATTTTGTTTATTGTTGCCATCGTGAGGAGCGTCTTAATTGTCGATGGTGTTAGAGCAGTTACATCAATTTCTTGACGGTTGGTGGCACATTGTTCTGTTTGGGAACTGGGGTCACAGTATGCCTTACAAGTTAAGAAGTCGTGTTGATGTTCCAATATCCTTCTATTCATACTTTTTGTTCAAACCGCAAGGTATTCGGAAAATGTTCTGTCATGCGATTGTGACAGATCTTGTGGGCCGAATATTTCCAGAGTGTGAACTGTATTTTACTTCAAGAAAATTCGAAGATGTCGGAGCTATGCGTACAATAATCGTCACAGTTGGAGCTCAGAATAAATTCATGCCAGATCAGGTTATAAATTCTTTTGAGCTCTGCATGACAATATATTCAAAGGAAGTGGAATATAGCGAAGCAGATTATATGGACCAGATTGGCTTTTCTAAATGTCACCCAATAGTTGTTCTACTAGGATGAAAATAAAATTACTACAGATGAATGCAGTTAAATTTTGTCATGAATTTTCTTGAAATAATTCTATAAGTATCGTTTTCGCTATCTTATTTAATGAATTAACTATATGATTTTTTAATTACGAAAATCATGATAAGATCTTATGTAGGGGGGAGGGGGAGTTCGTCAAAATCTTACGAATTCTTATCTGGGGGGAGGGGGAGGTTGGAATGTTCTAAAAATGTCTTATGTAATTAGTGTACGGTCCCTTAGTCACGGTTGGGATTTGATGGTATGTGTAGAACGATTTTTTTTCTCCAAATAAGACAGTCAATCATCCCTCGAGAGGTTCTTAACCATGAACCAAACACCCTGTATATCGAAACTATAAATATACAAGAATCGAAAACAATTTGATGCGTTTTTGCGATGGTTTTTCGAATGGCAGTGTGTTCATTCATAAATAGGCTGATTTTTCTACAAAATTCCACGCGTCCTTTCCCGATTGAAAGTAACGGCCGCGCTCCATGGAACGCCGCGCTTTTCCCAGCTGTCATAATATCGTGATTTTGCATAACGAAGGGCTGAATGATAACACATGTTGTTCCAAAAAACAGCCCTACGTTATGCAATGCTTTGTGCAAGTTGATTATACCAGTTGCAAGTGGTGTCAAATTCACCACGTTCTGTATAATTCAAAAATTCTTTTTAGATTACAGAATTGATAAAATTGGTTAAATGAGTTAAACTAATCAATCAAATTCTGCTTTAAAAACTGTCCTTGACTTTAAACCAAAATGGGAGGCTTATTTCTAGCACGACATTACTTAATTTCAAGCGCAAATAGAAAATACAAGTGCTAGTTGAACCAAAAATTTACTGGCAACCTTACAGCGACATTTAGGAAGCAGTTGTTGCGGCGTGTACGTTTAAACAACAATGTAGATATACCTACTGTTATATTCTTTTACTCAAACCCAAGGAGGTAGCAGCGGACGAAATCAAACAGGCTTTTCCTCCAAGGATTTTCTCTGCTTTACAGGGTCGGCTCTTAGCACTGATCAAAAGTCCAAAAACACTGATTTTTCACTTTTACTTAACTTTATTTGCTTACGGTGTGTGGTGTAGGTGTGTATGTTGTCCGGCCGGCGCTGGAGAGGAATTCGGGGACTCGTGCTGGGCGTACGCTGGGTGACGATCGTAGACTGCTGACGGGATGCGCGCGTAGTGACGGTCATATGCGATTTCTGGTTCGCTCACTGGGTTGCGATCGAAGGCGGGTGTCAGTTTTCCGCGCTGGGCGGCAGTATCATGCGGTTGCCGGATGGCTTGCTGGGCTGCAGGAGGCAGAATGGCGGCTTTCTCCTCGAGCTGTTCCACGTGGCCGACAAATCCCGGCAGAAATGTGGTCGTGGCGGGGATTTTGTTCACGAACTATGCTGTCTCGTGGTGACACGAACTATGATCCCAACGTCGCAGGGTATTTCCGGAGTTATCGGTGGGACTTGGCCACACAAACTTCCAGCCGAAACTTAATGGGTCCTGAGGTTAACAATGGAGAAGGTATGAGGGTTTTTGTTGCCACTAGAATGTTGTTCCCAATTAGGTTACCTGACTCGAAATACTCTGAACTCGCAACTTCTTCTCCACTGCACTGTTAGCCACTCATGCAACGTGTGACTAGAAGTGGTAAAACTATCCGATCTCTAGCGTAACTTGCTCAAAAACTTTCTAGTACTTCTGTAGTGCTTGGTGTCTCAAGTGGAAAAGACTGGCTTATCCTAATCCACTACTGGCAAACCCAATTTCATACCTCACCTCCCCCTTTTCCACCTCATTTTCCGCCTTCTTCGTCCCGCATTTCCTAATTCCATCCGTTAATTCCATATCCAATTCCTCCCGTTTCGATATCTTTGTATGTGTAGTGTGTTATGTGCGTTACATTTATATTTAATTAATTATTTAAATTAACAGTTGGTAAAGGGAGTGGAATCAATATTTTCTTTTCTCAAGCTTAATTTAATGGTTGCATACAATATTGCTTACAATTTAGATTCACAATTTCTCACAACAGATCAAGACGAACAGTACTATACAATACATACATATAATTTGCCTACTACCTATCGTTCGCTCGGAATCAGATCCTAGGAGAAAGCATCCCAAATGGTAACACTACCTACACATTCGCCTAAAACATTGAACCCAAGTGCACAAAGCAAAATGAGTCAACGCCAGCCCTCTGCTAGGCGGCCATTTTGTCCTAGCCAACATCTGCCTTTGTTAAAATCAAAACAACCCAATGCAAAAGCATTGGCGAGATGGGCCTAGAGCGACTAGGCCCATCATATGTTGACTACTGTCAAAGTCTGTATATTTCCATAGCGGATGACAGTAATCAGCCCTGGTCAACGCTGATGATGATGGGTAGAGCGAAAGAGACAACTAGTACCACGACACTATGTTAACCATGTTTGCAAATCTAGAGAAAATTTAGAATAGGACGTAAGTAACATTGAGAGCCTCTCTTTGTTTACTTTCTCTTTCGTGTATTACGACGTCATTACAACACTTTGCACTAATTTTCCAGTACATATCGAAAGCCGACGGTTTTTACTAGAATATTATGCAAAGAGTAGAGTAGCAAATGTTGAAATGACCGAGTAATGAACAGAAAAGAAAAATCCCAAAGAGAAACTCTCATTGTTGCTTACGTCCTATTCTAAATTTTCTCTAGATATGGAGCACGAATGTACAAGCGATTTCGTGTACGAATAATTGTATTCGAGATGATACATAAAAGTGTGCTAGAAACGAGCACAACACAAAAGATAGCATTGTGTTTGAACGGACAAGCTCAGTCGCTGTCTCTGGGTAGCGTACATCCACAGGCAGTGTAACGGACTTCTAACTCAGCTACGCTGGCTGTGAAAACACAGCGCAAGGACCTGCTCCGTCTGCCGTTCAACAGGCAACTGAGCTGGTGCGGCCAAACCCGTTCTTTAAATAGTCAATGATGACGTCATTCATGGAAGTGTAGCGCGCTAGGTACACAAATCTGTCGTGCTGGACTTGGGAAGCGCTATCTTCTGTGTGTTAATGCGCGATGTTTTGACTAGGTTGTACATTATTTAAATTTTTAATGCCATGATATCAAAAATCTTTGGGTTTATCTATATTGGAATCCATTCTTAGAAGTATTTCGGGGCGATATGAGCAAAAAATTTGAAAATTTATCGTGAGATGGCTGAATTATATTCGTTTAAAATTGGACCACTTTCGTCACATATCATTTTTGTAGAATTTACAAAGTGCAACCCCCCATCGAAAACAAAAACGTAGTCCTACGCCAAAACAAATTGTTTTGCTCGTATATCTTACATTTCCCGAACTTAATTGTTTCAGTATCTTTCAGAAGCATTTGCAATCATTTAGAAATGTTACCATATCCAGAGCTGCAAATTTTCACCAGGTTGTTTTGAACTTGAAGGAAGAACAAATCTCAAATCATGCCCTACTATGTTCAATTCACAGTTTTTTGTTTGCATCATTCATTCAAATAGCCGAGTTGCTCAATCATTTTCCATTCATTTTCGATTTCATTGACCCTGTGAATATCTCTGTACTGGGATATTGACAAGGTTTTTCCAGCAAAACTACTCTGAACGTATTTCTTACTGGCTTTGAATTTGAATCATGGTTGGGTTTGATTGAGCTGAAAGTTGGCATTTGAAATTGCAAATTTGCACCACTAAACCGAATCATTATATTTTTATTTAATTTTGCAGTTTGTGAGAAACGCAAGGTGCCCGCCTCACCCACAGTGTCCGTATTAGACGACTTTTCCTTATCACCAAACTACGATTCAATACCGACACTGATAGAAAATTCAGCTGATTTTCACTTGTCCTTACCCAAAACAACTAACTCATTAGTCTTTTTCTCTAATTATAGAGCCCTTTAGAATTTTTTCGTTATTATGTTAGTGAGTTTACTTTCTTTGTGCCTAATTTGAAAGATATGTACTGCCCATAATCGCAAGTCAGTCGCATGTTTTATGGGATTCCCTATCTACATGGGACTGACTTGCGATGATAGGCATTGTATCAGAATCAAAACAGTAACACTCGTAGCACCTAATCCAACGACAATCCTAATCTAGTGTTCCATAGGTATCTTCTATAGGTAGCAATTTTAGCACAACAAAATCGGATGAAGGCTCGGAGAACGTCACAGTCTTCATCACAGTGTTTTCCCATTTCAGTGGCGAAAAGGATTAGATAAACAATGGCTATACAGCTCAGTCCGTTGCTGTCGTTGTTTGATTTCCACTGTAATTAGTCCTTCCCAGGAGCAGAATTTCATTCGTCTCGGCAAACAATCGTTAAGGCAACGCCAACACGGTTGATGAAGACGGACACCGACGGACGAGTCCACCCCATTC
Source organism: Topomyia yanbarensis (assembly GCF_030247195.1). Taxonomy (NCBI): domain Eukaryota; kingdom Metazoa; phylum Arthropoda; class Insecta; order Diptera; family Culicidae; genus Topomyia; species Topomyia yanbarensis. The sequence continues at coordinate 54,898,733 of NC_080670.1, forward strand.
GTGCTGAACTGATTGTGTGCGGTTTATGCGGACTAACTTTAATGGTGTTTCGGTGAAGAATCCTGCAATTTTAGGGTGATTGGAATGTACATTCTGAAATGTTTACGTACAATTATGCTGTCCCAGCGTAAGCGTGATGGACTGAAATGCAGCGGAGCAGTGTCATCTTTACTAGGTAGCGCTTGAGATGATGCCATGCGGTTCTGGGGTTCTGGAAAGACACGGTTGTGAAAAAATTTGTATCATATCACAACAATCAGAGTATGCTGTCTCAAATGGCAGGTGGAACGAGTTCGGTTACATATAGGATACATACAGTAATCACTCGCTACACCTTTGCCTTTATGTGTAACGCTAAAGTTTCCTAAGATAAACAAAATTGACACTTCTCGCAGATATTTTCGTCAACTGGTATGCGACGCCGACGTCTAAGTATTTTAATTGAACTGGCCAAAACCATTTTGTCGCAAGCGACACCGCAGATACTACACTGAAGTGGCTCAGAGTTAAGGGGGGCGTCAGGTATAGTGCGCAAAAAATCGACTTTTCTTTTATCCGCTTATTTGAAACTCTAGAATAGTCTCCCGCAATCTCTGTGACCACGCTGAACTTCTTTTGTTTTAAACAGCCATGCATTCCTCACGCATATTTGCTATAGCAAATGCAGATTTCAATCTATCGTCTAAAATTTTCGAAAAACTGACAGAGATAAATATACACTGTAAACTATACACTCCAAACTACTTCTGCCCAAATTTTCAAGAGAAAATATCCCATGGGTCATTTTCTACAGCGTTTTTTTCCATGATGCAATTTGATGTGGGACAACCCTTTATAGCGTTTTTCTCGAAACCGCGTTTTTTTTTTTCAAATTGGCGAACACAATAACTCAAAAACTAGTCAACGAATCGACTTGATTTTTTACGAGAATTCACAATATGTGTAGCCTGTCGATAAACCACAGAAAACTGAATAAAAAAAATTTTCTCCCTATTATTTTGAAGAAAATTGAGTGAATTTTACAGTAAAATATGAGATTTTACGGTTTTCATGAAGCCATTTTCCAAAACTCGAACTTTTTTCTATTTTTTATGGTTTACTACAAGTCAGAGCTTTACAAACTTATTGGATTTCCCGTATCAGACAATTTTATCGAGAGTTATCGCATTCGCCGCGGCGCTCCTCGACGTGGAAATGGTTGGACGTCTACTCTTGGAACGCTCGTATGTGTGGCTCAGCGTGACTGAAAATATTTTGTTTTCTTGCTCAATGAATGTATAAATAAATTTTAACATTAAAAAAAAGATCCATTCAAAATCGTCATCCAAAATAACTTTCTGCTTGAGCACTTTACACCAGACGCCCCCCTTGAAAAGAATCGATGCGCTTTATTGACCGCTGAAAATAGCTGACCGCTAAAAATGGTATCATCTAAACCGTTAACTTTAGGAGTACAGTTTCTTCGGAGAAGTTCTAGCGTTTATGACTGCGCATCTCTTTGAATATATTTTGTTCAGTGATCATGAAGTTTATTTCCTGAACTAATTAAGATAGAAACTTTGTGTCTTCGGCAAAGTTGTAGAAAATATTACTGCCAAAGAAATTGCTGAAGACACCGTATATCTAACTTCAGTAGTTTTTGAGTCATGGAACATGTTATATGGAAGACTCCTTAAAATAAGTTTTTTCATAATTTTTCATGTTTACGGTATCGCATCACATATTTTTGTGGAACAAAGTAACTTCCTATCAGTTATATTTAAAATTATATTCTAAATTTTGCGATGTTTTTAGGGTAACCTCCACCTCAAGTAACCTGTCAAGGAGCAAAAAGAAGGAAACAACATCATAAGATGCTGACATGACTAACTTTGACTTTCATATAGTGGCTGACTTGTTCGTCTACTCGATTCTCTCCGAGTGTCCAAATGTTCAAAACAAAATGCCATCGCAGGGGTATAAAATGTAACATTCGAGAGCACTGCGACAAGCAGCTCCATGATAAATTACATAGAACACTTTCATTTATGACATGCAATGTTTTTGCTTTTCTTTTCAAATATCAAAGTATAGATTTAAATGTGTTCAACAATGTTAATATTTTCTTTTTAAAATAGATATCAATGTAGTTCAGCTTTTATACGCGATGATGACTGAGTGTTTTCATAAAATTTGGTTCATTAACCCTCAAAAAAGCAAGCTAAAATTGTGACTTCGATAAGAATCTCTCATAAGACACAATGCAATCTAAAGCCTCTTTTTGTCGTTTTATCAGTGAGAGAATCGAAAGCCCGGAACCGCTCAATCATTTGTATTCCAAACTACAAATCCATTGAAACTATAGAACTGTAACTAGCCAGGCCTCTGAGACCCCTTGCTTTTTTGAGGGTTAAAATATCTGGAGCAACGTGCTAAGACCTTCTGTTCCAAACAATACTGCTTAATCCTTAATGCTTCCAAAGCCTTTGGAAATAAAAACAAAGCACACGAACTCTTAATTTTGATTCAGAACAAAAAACTGGGTGTGAGTCTGAATATTTATATTCTGTGTACTTCGAGATCGTGCGCGTAAAGGTTTTTTACTACCGTACTCTCATTCGTTTGAACCCACATTATGAACAGGTAATTTTTATCAAGCCCCACTATAAATGTCACGAAGGACATAAAAAAATACTGATTTAAATTGTTGCGAACCTGCTGGTGGAATTCCGCATGTGATTCGACACCGCAAAAAACTTTGTGGAAGATTCCAAGAACGTAGGAGAATGACTTAATAGTTATCATGAAAAGTGGGTCTCCATATAACATGTTCCATAACTCGAAAACAGATGTATGGTGTTTTCTTAACCTTAATTAGTTCAGGAAATAAATTTCGTATGTCACTTATAGATGAATTAATCACTGAACAATATATTCCTGTAGATGCGCAATAATAAACGCTAGAAATTCTCCGAACAAGCTATACTCCGAAAGTTAACTGTTTAGACGCTATTAATTTTGAGCACAAAAACAACGTTTTGAAACACTATACTATGTATGGCCGACTGACCCAATTGTTCATTCGTAGTGCAATTCATGACCCTCGGTACACGACGGACCTTGTGCAAGAGGATGTAGTTCGGTAGAGCATTTCCACCGAAAGTCACCCGAATAGGGTTTCATTGGGGTATGTTTTAGAACGATCTCCCGCAATTAACACTGAATTAACCGGGTGAAGTCCGCGGTTTCTAAAACATACAATCCCGCACTGCAGCAGATCCCTGCAGGTAAAACTTTCATTGTTGACGGCAACTTCAATTTCAACCCTTACAGCTGGAATATAAACATTATAATCCCGTGTAAAGTGCTCACAACAAGCAATATTTTTCACCAGCTTTGAGTTAGCTAACAAAAACCTGACCTTGCCCGAGCGGATCTTTGAAACTTCGGTCATAGCCGAGAATTGTGCAGTCAGGTTTCTATATAGCTGCTCAAGATTCAGCAATTTAGTTTTTGGCCGAAAGAAGACCACCAATGGACCAGTTGAGAGTTGATAGTGATGGGCACGGGAGCCTTAGAAGTCAAACCTCCATTCTACCACCTGGAGAGTTTGCGCTCGCACAGACCAATAAATATATGAAAAAAGATAAAAGTGGCCTACCTTTAAACTAATTCCTAACGACACACCGATCCAGCTTATGTAGCTGGCTATTGTTTAATCCTCACTGCGCAAGCAAAGGCTTAGAAATTTGGCCTTGAGAAAAAGACACAAAACAACACCAAGACAAAGCGTCTAATCACACAGCACAAAAAAAAATCGCACCCGAACTGCCCGAGAGTTACCGTATGAATGTTTTACATGACTTAAATGCTCGGGATATAGAACGAAAGCTCATGGACATTAGTTTTTCTACTGATTCGAAAATGAAAAGAAGTAGATATCCAGACCAGCGAGCTCTACGAAAAATCGAATACGCAGACCTGTTGCACATTATGTAAATATGGATAGAAGATACAAATCTCTGCTACAAGTTTGACTAAATTAACGCAAGATAAACGCATAATTCCTTACTCGTCGACACTCGGATCCGCGACCGTCCCTAAAATTTCAAACTCAAACACACCCCACTCGAGGACTGTCCAGCGAACGATAAATTACACCCATTTTCCATTTACTCAGCATAAACTGGACCAACACACACGACGCGACGATGTGACGCAGCAGCAGCAGCAAAACTTGTCAGAGATGTGGTAGCAATTGCGGGTGGCCCGGCCACGGTCCACGGCGGCGATTCTGCTCAATTTTTGTCATCACACGCCGCTCTGTGGGGGGAAACTGACTCGGACTGCCCGGCGTTTCCACCAACCAACAGCCAGCAAGAATCCGAATGTGAGCGACCAATCGACAGTCTGAGTGTGCGGGGGAACGAACGACGAGATGTGTGCCTAATGCTCTGAATGAGAAATAAATTCGACCGAATAAGTACCGTTGATTAGAAATATCCGGCATAAGCGAGTAAAGTACAATTATTATTTTATAAATCCATGCTAGAGCACGACCGCGGTCCATTAAATTACGGGCTCTTCTGCAGTGTAGCATGCAGTGCGGATGACTTTACTGCGGTAGGATTGTTCAGAATTTTCTATATGTTTTGAGTAGCCTTTATCTCGCTCACAGCTGGTTTTAATCCACCGCTACTTCCAACAGTAAAACGGAACATCCCTAGTCGGTGTGGGTCCGCGAGTTCACAAAACAGTGTGTTATCATCCGTTGAAAAGCATCATTTACAGCTTAACCCAGTCATAGCAGTGAAACATGGCTAAAGTTTCGAATGGGGATCTGACCCACGCACGTTTCAATGCTGTAAGCCACGGTCGTTTAAATGGCCCCAATTTGTGTCCACAGATGTAGTATATTTCTAGCACCTTTACGAAACTAGCACAAACAAGAACCGCTATCTCTATTGGAACAAGTTGTACTATTTCTCTAGCGAGTTGCCGTACTGTAACAACTAGCGTGAATTATCCGGATCTGACTGCTGGACGTAGATATAGAGGCTAGTCATCAGTAGTCCTCACTGTTCAACATTAGGGTAGAGCAAACATTTGGAGAGAAGTGGCAACCCTTGTAAACCTATTCACATTCTTTTCACTTATGAAGTGTTACAAGTCGTGTGTGTGTGTGGGGTTTGTATTCCTATTCTTAAAATCATTGTGATGGGGTAGGTTATCTTAGGAAATTGGCTTTGTTATGGATTTACGAAAAAATGTGCAACATGCGCTGTGCCCCCCCCTTTTCAGTTACTTTTGAAACTATGGTATAATTCTACTTAGTGCAGAAAAATTTTGGTAAAAACTATTTTTTTCTCTAATAAGGGAAGAATCGATAAGGCCATATTTGCGCGTGAAGGGCACCTATAACTAAATTAGTTATGGAGTTGGCATTCTGGCGTCAATCCGAAGCTATCTTAGTCCTGTCACCAGGTTAGTATCGGATTCTGATGAGACGAAGTCGAAACGCAAACTCCATAACTAAGTTAAATAAATTTTGCACTAGACATGTGATCCAAAAAAGCGCGAAAATTGGTTCCACATGATATGTATCAAGATGGATTATGATATTCAAGACGTTCTGGGTACTTACCCACGGAATTTATTCTGGATGTGCAGCGGTTGTGCTGACTTATTTTCGTATGATAATTTCCGTAGAATGGCTTCGGGTTATTGCGACAATATAGTGCCCGACGATAGCTCCCTGAAATCTTTAAAGGATGACATAGCTAATTTGAAAAATGTTGTAAAATCCCTCTCGGTTGAAATAAACTCAAAACCGCTATCCCCAACCGTAAATACATCTTGGAATCGGTTTACTGCAAATAAGCCAATTTCAAATACACCCAAGCCCAAGCGTGAAGATGTCCCACTAAAAACCAAAATCACTAATATTCGTGGAGCAAAGGCTACGTTTGAAACGATAAGAACAGTTTCATCACCTGAGGAGCTGTTTTGGGTCATTTGACCCCAGCCAGGCACGTAGCCAGAGGGGGGCTAGGGCGCTAAAGCCCCTCCCGAAATTTTTCAAAAATGAATTTTAAAAACCGGCGACTTTTAACAAAATTTGTTGCTCATTTGGCATGAACAAATTATTGAGAAAAAGTTGAAGAAGACTATTTCGAAAACGAAAGGCAATGGTCATGAAATTCATTGTGCTTAATGCTTTTGCTCGAGCCAGTGCGAAGCGAACGACAAAAATAATAACTTTTATATGGTGTACCTTGTCTGAAGAATAAAAGAAACTGTTACTATAATTGTTGCTGTAGTAATCTGCCGAGATCAGTGAGTAGCAGCAGCAACAAGTGGTGTTCCAGCCAAATACGATGATTATAAAATTATTGATGATTCGCATAGGACAGAACATTCATAATGTGGAACATTTCCTGAAGGTGTAAATGGAGGTTAGACTTCCGGAAGCCGCCTTTATCGAGTTCTATCATGTCAGGCATTTACCGCTCAACAAATTAACCCAGACGAAACCATTCATTTCGAACAACTTAAAACACATGGTTGTGTGTGACAATGCTATAATTATGATCCTCCTATATACGGACGATGAGAAAATCAATGTTCCGCTACAAGATCGGATACCGCTTACTCGTAGATTAATGTCACTTTTGGGAGAAATGGAATCCATTCGGAAGGGCAATTATTGAGGGCGAGAAGCAAGGAAGAAATCAGATATTCGCGAACATAAAGGCAGCAATTACGATGATGACACGCAAATGTTCAATAGCGAGATAGAAGTGAACATTACCCCCCTCCCAAAACATAGTTGGTAAGGAAAAAAATATTTCTTCGCCTCGTAAACAGGTTTCCACGTGCAATGGCTAAGCGCTTGCGCGAGATCTGCCGGACAACCATTTAAACTCGTTATATTATTTCTATTGTTTACATAAGGAAATATATAAAAGACCCCGTTTGTTATTTATAAATGATAAGTTCTTGAATTGCACAAATTTTGAATTTCTGTATTAGGTAAGTGCACACTGTGCACTTTGTACTGTGCTACACAAAAAATATTTCAATTTGTCTGAGAACTATTCATCCGAGAAGGCAGTTTTTGTTTCGCATCATTTCAACGCAATAGGGGTGACCGGAGCTGGTTGGCCGAAGGGGCAGGTTGACCAAGTGCCTTTTATGAAAAGGCTACTATGCGCAGTAGCGACATCTCTAGTGATTTTTTGGGTTATTAGGTCACCAATGTACCGACGTAATTTCAAGTGTTTTGGTGCTGTCGTTTGTACAGGAGCACGTTTATTCTTTTTTCGGCGCTGGTGAGTAAATTTCTGTTTCTGAAAAATAATATGTGTAACGCGAATCAATTTACATCCGATTTCCAATAACTTTGTACTGCTGGAAAGGGTATTCAAAACCCAACAAAATGGTATAACGGTTACCAGTGTAACCTTATACTTGTTTGTGTAAATCGTGATTGTTCTCAAAAATATACATTGGGGTAGGTTGGCCCAGTTCTGTGCGGGGCTGGTTGGCCGAGTTGTAAATTTAGTGTAGAGTAATGTGCACGTTGATATTTGTGAAATGCCAACCTTTTTCAAAGCAAAATTTGATATTATGCTAATATTGATGATTATAAGGAAAAATATACACGAGAAATAAGTAATAAAAATAATTTAAAATGATTACCAAATAGAAATAAGAGATTAGAATCACTAAGTCGGAAATTGTTTATAAAAAAGTTGATTCCGATATTTTATGAATTAAATGCCAAGCTGCTTTCAGAGTCTGGCGTGGGGCCCTACAATCCTGAAATTTTTCCTCCTGAGGAGTTTCTGACAGGATTTGTCACAGATCGACCCAACCCCGAGCAAAACTCGTCCATTAGCATACAATCTGCTGCAGACGTAAGCCTCTCTAAAGACGTCAGACCTCTTCCCAAGGCGAGTGCACGATCTGATTCGAAGAAGTGGAAAGGTCTTAAACGCCGATTGACTCAAATTTTAACCGATTCCCCAATAAAAGCTGTATTTGACGAGCAGAAAAATGAAATCAAAGGTAACCGCACGCTGGTGGAAGAAAAAATCAGCGATAGCTGGTAAAAAGTTCACTAAAGCTGCCAAAACTACGTTCAAAAAGGTTAAAAAGTAAAGAGTGGATTTTATTTATACGAAAAAAATGATGTTTTTTTGAATTAAAAGTTTTCCACTGATACATTTGACGTGTTTAACTTATTCTACCAAACTCGGCCAACCTACCCCAGCCATGGGCTTGATTGGCCGATTTTTCTTTCCGCATTTGTTTGCTAATAACTTTTTCCCTGATTTTTTTTTTCATGAATGTAAAAAATTACATATGTGCTTATTTTTATTGACGCTTCATTTCACTATTACGAGGAATTCGTTCCGTACTAATAAACTGTTATCCGCAAATCCGTGATATCTGCAACAAACGTGTAAAAGAAATTTCTTTTAAAAGTGAACGAGTCAAAAAGTGGTAAAACAATAGGCAATCACGAAGAGCGACTAAAATGTTGGGACTGATTGAATCTATAAGCTAATAAATTGGGATAAGTGTTTCGAATTCATGTCTTCAGTATGTGACAGTCTTGCGTTCTGTTTTTGCTCGTCATGGAATAAAATGAGAAAGATAATCTTAAATAAGAGAGGAAAGAAAATCAACCAATCGAAATCGATTCAAGATCACTCTTCGATCTTTTCTATTCACTCAACACGAGTGCTTTCGGAATTGCGCTCTGATCTACTCATTTCGTCTTCGTTATCCGTACAACTTTGATGCGTTAGGTGTAACAATTTTAATTGAAACTTTTTCCCAAATAGTTTTATTATTGAGCAGATTAGTGTCCACATATTTATTTAACGAATTGACAAGAAGTTTTGCAATTTTTTCACAGGAAACGGATAATTTGCTGTAATTTAAAAACAGATAACTCTAAAACAAAGCAAATTCGGTAAGTGCGATGTGTTCTCTTCCATGTGTCGGAAGCAAGTGATGCTGAAATTATTAAGCTCACCTATGTTTATAGTTATTTTGGTCGTGTCATCAATGTTATATTTACCATATTTTACCTAAATTAGAAGCATTCACTAATCAGTGCTAAGCAATTTTCTTTCGATTAGTGAACAAGTTTTGAGCAGTTTCGCTCAGTAGATTAAATTCTTGGTAGTTTCCATTAGTAGATTAAATCATTGAAATATATATTTTACATTGTCCAAAATCCCATGAATTCCGAAAAAAAACCTTCGATTGTTCAAATATAATATTTATTTAATCTAGGTAATCTTCTCAAGTTCCAACGGATTTGTAAAATTGCTGAAAGTCAATAGAGCTAAGGTTCTTATTCTTGCTTTGTAGTGTAGTAGTTTTTTACACTCATTTTACATTTTTACTTTTACTATAGTTTCAGGGATCTAGGAAAATCAGTCTACGATATTTTTAATTCGTAAGTCCAATTATATAAAAAGTACCTAAAAAGAATCTACTTAAATAGATAAATAGATAGTTATTCTCAGTTGCCTGATAATATTGCCGAAGATAGTCTTTAACCCATTCCCCACGAGAGTCAAATGAAACAACATGTGTTTTTCTAAGGATTGTTATGATTACGACATGTTCAGTATCATTTAAATTGAAAATTTCATAAAGTTGAGCTAACGCAAACTTCGGATGAAGTCACAGAACTAGTAATAGTAGCAAGATGCCTGATCATGAAAATAGGAGTTAAACCTATTTTCCGCATCTACAAATCCCCTGCCTTATCAGAAGATTTGAAGCAAATTTCGGCATTCATTTTGTTCGGACATTCTTTGCAACGGTAAACTTGGATTTCACACTGATATATTCCTATCCATGGAGAGAACCTTGAGGTTGGTTTCGTTCTCCTGATTAGCAAATGCGTGTAAAGTTTCGTGAGACTGGCTTTTGGATATTTTTCTACTCATTCCAATTTAGCGTCTTTTACATCTTGTAAACGTGTAGTCTAGAATGCGTAGTATTTTCAAGCAGCCATAAATACTTTGAACTCTTGAATATTCATTTTTGTACCTAGAGAAATTTTTAACTTGGAATTGTTTTCGCTAAGAACTTTTCATAATTACGTTCAGTTTCCAGTAAATATCTCAAGTCATCAGAATTAATACATTTATGCAATAATTTTAAGCCCCTCCCGAAACAAAATCCTAGCTACGGGTCTGACCCCAGCACGATGGATTATGAAGTTTCGATCCTGAAATGTGAAAAATGCCTGAGGAGGACATACAACCAACAATAGTTTGTCTAGTTCCTATGGACAAGGACGTCACGCCTCTGAGCTATATAACATTTAAAATTGGCGTCCGCGAATCATATTGGGATAAGGCCCTCTCCAAACGCACCTGGCCATAAATCATCTATTTTCGTGAATTTGTGAATAACTTAACAATCCAACGATCAATTATCAGAATTTCTGCAGAGAGGAATTCATCTGGTGGTGGTCTGTAGCTCAACGCTTTTCCGGAAAAACTTGTCTGCCTAACTTTATTGTCCTCATCGATCAACCTTGTAGCAGGTCAAATTACCGTTACCGATTTCCGTCTACCAAAACGCTCCTTAGGACGTTTTAAACGAGTAGTTTTAGGGCAACCCCCAAAGAAGATCACTCGTCAGGTTAAAATTGCACTCCGTTTCGCGTAAAGATGGAGCCACTACAATTTTTAGCAAAAGCCGCACGAGAAATGATCGTTATACCAACTCGAAAGCTCATGCACTAAAAACGATCAGTTATCATCACAGGCAGAACGCAATCGAACACTCTTTCCCTCTCGCTTTGTAAGTAGTAGTGGGGACTAATATCCGATAGATCAACGGAGTAAAACAAACACAAAAATAATTCAAATCTACAGAAAACGACGCGTAACGTGAGATATCTTCTCGGACCAAATTTACTACACTAACAGGAAAACATTTTATTGGCCGGATTGAAACACGGCATTTATTCTTAACCTAGATTTTATACACTAGCAGATTGACATATTTTCGGTATCTTCCTTCTCTTTCTAGTGCGATCAAAACTTTCTGCTACCGGATAAAACTGCGCTGAGTAGTACAAATGCGCGCTCGGCTTTTGCTTTCGAGCGGGTAAAGAAAGCTTTCGAAGGTTTTTGAGTTTTGTGTGTAGGAATCTACGTGAACGGATCAATGGTCTATTTTTACTCTCATTCGTTAGTTCAGGAACAGCTTCGATCTAACAGAGTTGCATCACAGCTGGGTGCCGACTGGCATTGCGGCTTCGGCATTGAGTTTCCATCGCTGAACAATGGCAGCGATGATGACGATCGACGTCTACGATGGCGTCGCAAAGATGACGCTATTTAGGCCTTTGCCTACCGTATGTTGAATTCGGCCGGCCTTTTGATACCGCAGATGGCCGTCGCTCTACCGAAGCGCGTTGATGTATTCGCTGCTTCCTACCGACCTTTTACCAAAAGCTTCGGGAACTTTCGAAACCGGAACGTGGGGTCAGCAGGGTGGCAAACGAAACGGCGTATGCGTCGCTCGAACGCGAATGGCGGAAAACGTCCAAACTTTTGAAATAAAAGAAAAGAAGCCGTCGATCGGCTATTCGACGCTTTGAAGCTTTTTGTCACTCAAATTTTTAAATTTAAACCTTACCTTCTCTTCACACACAAGTTCGCACGAAGTGCAAAGAATTCGAATTTCGTTTTCTGACCGCACAATTCTTCTCTAACCATGCTAGCTATGACTAACGGAAAGGAACTTTTTTAATAAATTTCTCACATTTTTACAAACTGCCTTTTAAAACACACCGAGATACTAAAGAAAGACTTCACACTGCTGCCTATTCCACGAGCAGGATCCAAATGGACGAGTTGCAGTTCTGTAAATCCTCAGATAGGCATAAAGTGATTCGAGTATTCGTAGACGGAAGTACGAAGTACGACAACCATTTCTATCGCTTGAATATAAAGATATCTCTTTCCTCTTATCTCATTTAAATCTAGCCATTTCATTCCCATACCCATTTTGTTCTTGGTGAGACGCAATATTTTAATAAAGTGCATTCGAAATAGGCTAAAATTGCATGCAAGGGAATACTTGTACACAAGCGTCTGAATATTTCTTGATGTGACGCATTTTGGTATAGTGAGCGTAGTGAACGAAAAATGACAAAAATCACAAACATGCTACATCCTACCTGACAAATCGGAGACTCCTTCTGTGTCAGGTAACGCCAAGGAGATATGTCCTTCCGAAGCACTTCAAGATTCTGCACACCCTAAAAACAAATGTCAATTGTAATCTGTTGACTAACACAACTTGTTTCATTCTCCCATCATTGCAAACATTGCCTGGAAAATTTCAATGTCTAAGTGGAAAGTCGTTGCTTCTTCTCGCTTAGAATGCCTCCCACTACAGGCTGCTGCTGAACACAACAGTTTCGACGCAGTCACCGTCATATGCATACTAGTCGATTGGAATTTCACCCTCCTAACTCGTTCGTGCTCTCTAAAGACGTGAACCAATTAAATGAAGGTGCATGGAAGCCCCCGAGCGCTCCGAAGCAGTCGCGCTACTAGTCAGCGACCAGTTTTTGGTTCGTTATCAAGTACACATGATTTCCTGTACGTCTACTACCAAAATGTCCGTGGAATAAAAATAAAACTCAGACCTTCTTGCTTACCCCCACCTCCTGCGACTAAGACTTTATTGTTCTCATCTAGGTGCTAGGCTACGCGATGATATATTAAACTCCGAGCTTACGACGAACTACCCAACATATAGATTCGATCGCAACTCTTCTACCAGCGATCTAAGGCACGGAGGTGGTGTTCTTATTGTGATAAAGACACATCTAACTAGAACTGTACTGAAAATGCCCGCATGCGAATGTTTGGAACAAGTTGCCGTACGCGTTTTACTGCCAGGTCGGTTTTTATATGTTTGCTGATTTATCTGAGGCCGAATAGTGATCCTGTTTTGTATAACGTTCACTCTAGATACGATGATTATGAAGGGGTCCGCGGTGCAAACAAGGTTGAGAACCGCTGTTCCAGGTAATTACATGCCCCCTCATATCCGGTTGTCTTTCGATAAGGATCTTAAGTGCTACATTCCTGAAAATGCAATGTCGGAGCAAGAAACGGTCATCACAGAAACGCTGGTCGTAATTACTCAACATCAGTACCAACTTAATGACGTACACAAGTTTTCTAGTTTCAGCTGCCGAGAAGCGCAAGCAAGTTGATGCAATATAGTGGCGTAGTAAGAAAATTTTTGGGGAGGGGGATATGAATTTTTTTGTATATATATGAAAAAATGTTCAAAAACATTCTGAGCAGGAAATTTTTTTTCAAAACCAACAACTCAGGGAACGGGTTTGGGTAGTCAAGGTAGGAAAACTACCTGTTGGTATAGAATTAATGCTCTTTCCCTGTGAGGACAATCTGGGCGGCAAACTTCAGATTGTATAATTTACTGAGCCCTTCAGTTCCCTTGTGCAATTCAGAGAAGTTCGAAAGCGAGCCAACCAGCCAGGTGCTGCGGTCAGTTCGGCGATTCCGGTACAGTAGGGCATCAGGTTTGCTGGAGCCCCGGCGCGGCTGGTAGTGTATCGTCGCAATCTACGCGGTTTCGTTCCCGGCGGTGAATCTGACTGTACGCTGACGGAGAGGTCCCAGACGAAAGAAGTTCTCCCGGTACCGATTCTTCAGTACTACAACTTCTTGAGCCCTTTGGCTCCGTGACCGGTGCCATTTAGCACCGCAACTCCTTTAAGCCCTTTAGTTCTCTTCTTGGGCCATTTTTTTTTTTTTTTTTTTTTTTTTTTTTTTATTGAAATAGATTACGTACATTGGTGTCACACATACATTCCAGTTATACCCCTGGAGGTTGGGTACATTGTGTACCAGAGCAAGCACTCTGGCCACAACCACGACAAACGACACCGAGACATGTTCAGCATCCCCAGTGAGCCTCTGACTCTTTGAAGGGGATGAGCGATGTACATTTACGCTTGCGAGGGGTAGCTACTACACGTAAAATTTACAATAAATATCTATGAACATTTGATTTCTGATGTAAGTTAAGCTTAGATTTAAATAGTGGCGTGTTCGAAATACGCTTTATATCTTCTGGTATCCGGTTGTAAAGAAAGGGTCCAAGGTATGCTAGATTCCTCTTCCCGTAGTCAGTCCTTGGTTTCAGAACAGGTATATGATGAGCTTGTCTCGTGTGATGACTATGGTTGATTACGTGGAAGTTCACATTGGATATAATATTACGTCCGCTCTTGATGGCATGAGTATATGTTATAATCTGCTGGTGGTACAATCCAATAACTGGTAGAACAGAGACACGACTATCTGAAAATAGCAAAACAGATGAATGCATTCGAGGTAGCTTGTAAGTCGTCTTTAGCGACCGATTTTGCAGAACTTGTATTCTTTTGAGACGTTGCTTGCTGGCAGAGCCCCAAATTAAGACGAGATATTGCAGACGGGCGTGGAAAAAAGAAAAATACAGCTTCTCTAATGCTTTAGTTGGAAGAAATTCGCCAACTTTTCTTATTAAACCGCAGATACTCGAGAGCTTGCCTTCAAGTGAGTCTAAATGATAATTCCAGGACAGTGTGGGATCCATTATCAGACCGAGGTACTTGAATCTATCAACACAGGGTATTACTTCTCCATTCACAGTGAGACCAGCAGGTTGAATTATCTTTTTATGCTTAGAATGGAAGAGCATAAATCTGGTTTTTGACACATTAAGTGATAATAAGTTTGCACCGAAGTATTTGCGGAACTTCTCGAAGTCTTGTTTCGCGAGCGCGGCTACCTCCTCTTCTGTGTCCCCCTCGTAGAACGCGGCCGTATCGTCAGCAAATAAGCGTAGCACTCCCTTAAGACCTATTTTAGGAAGGTCATTTATGTATACTAAAAACAGCAGTGGCCCTAGATTGCTTCCCTGTGGGACACCTACTGTCATAGCTCGCGAAGAACTCACAGCACCGTTGGCAGCAACATATTGTGAGCGATTTGTTAGGTAGCTTCGTAGAATATCATTAGCAGTCCCGCGAATCCCATAAGCCGCCAACTTCCGTAATAAGAGCTCGTGATCCAATGTGTCGAACGCTTTTTTCAGGTCCAGGAATACTGCTCCTACAATTTTCTTTCGCTCGAATGCAGAGTATAGTGAATCGACCAAATCACTAAGGGAATTGGTGGTGCTTGAACCAGATCGAAATCCGTATTGCATATTATACAGTATATTATGTCGTTCGAGAAACGCTGTAAGCCGATTTGCAAGCAGCTTCTCTAGTATCTTGTTGAATACAGATAACATTGCAATCGGTCGGTAATTATCAACTGACGTTTTATCTCCGGATTTATACACCGGAATGATCTTTGAAACCTTCAGAAAATCTGGGTAAACTCCGTTTACTACCGATTCGTTGAAAACATCTGCCAACATCTTGGCGAATACAACATTATAATGTTTCAAGACATCTACAGGAATTTCATCAGGTCCACAAGACTTTTTTGAATCTAGTTTGCTTATCAATATAATCACTTCTTCTTTGTATGCTGGAGCAATGAAAATCGTTGACGGGTTATAATCGAGTGAATTGAACCTCATTATATCGCGATCACTGTCAATTTTAGATGCAAGCTTAGGCCCCACCTGACTAAAATGATCATTAAATATCTCACTGATTGCACCACTATCTGAAACCATATCATCATCGCGCTTTAGCGTAAGTGAATCGTTTTTACCTTTCCCACGTCCTATTACTTCATTAAGTAGTTTCCATTGATGTTTCTGATTTGAGGTGTTCAGTAAACTGTTGAAATACTGATTTTTTGCCCTACGTTTCGAATCTATCAATTTTTTTGACACTTGGTCAAGCAAGAATTTTAGCTGCGAATCGTCAGGACGGCGCTTATATCTCTTAATCAGGCTGTTTTTATGTCGAATTAGATTCCATATGTCAACATTGATCCAAGGGCAGAGAGGCGATTTAAGTGTTGCATTTATAGTAATTTTCCTGGAGTTGCGATGCTTTATTGATCGGTATTCTTCAGTAATCAATGATAGTTTTGCGAAAGGAGGCATATCGGACGGAATATTACTCAAGAAGGAAGCAAACTCGGTGATCAGACGGTGGTTGTCTACAATATATTTTTCTAGAACGGTTGGAGTTGATTTGTATACGCATTTTAAAGTTGTGACGATAAAAATGTGGTCGCTGATATCTGTAAATATGGTATCGTTGTGAACAGCTGTCTGCAGGGTCGAACAACAGATCGAATGGTCTAGTATAGCCTGAGATGCTGGTCTACTTGGAACAGAGTTAGTCACCGCAAAATTGAATGACCGCAGAAGAGAAAGGTATTCCTTCACCACACTGTTTTCAATTTTATTGATAGATATATTTATATCTCCCACTATCAAGCAATCACTATTCGAGTTACAAAATATGCTCTCCAAAACGTCAAAAAATGGTTTATGGCTTTGCGATGGAGGACGATAGAACGAATGTAGTTGCAATTTACGACTCATACTGTTGATTTCGATGTGAATGTGATGGAACTCAGCAACGTTTTGAACTAGTTTAACCTTAGCTTGGTGCTCTTCCCGTACATACACAGCTAAGCCTCCTCCAGTTGTTTCGGTTCTACAAGCAAATATCGAGGAGTAACCTTTGATATGATACAACGATGTGCGTTCATCCTTTAACCACGTTTCTGAGAGAACAATGACATCAAATTTCCCTCTATATGCATCAATACATTCGAGTAGGTAATCAAATTTAGTCGTATTATTTAATCCTCTTACATTAATTTGAATGACTTTAAAATCATTTTCTATTATCTTCGATTTACAGAAATCATCATATGAAGTATAATATTTATTTGAAAAATCCATTATTACAAACAATTAATTACTGATAAACGGAAATGCTTGATGATCACGGACGGGTGCGCTTGGGAGACGGCTCCAAGATCGAGGACATGTTGTTAGGAGACGATGACGACAATGCTCTCTTAAAGTGTGCTTGCGCAACACGCTGAACGTCCTCTCGATTCCTTATTACTTCAACGTTTGCGCCCTCTTGACGTCTAAGCAAGATATTGCCATGCCGCCCAGGCCATACATATTTAATGCCAAGTATGTCTTGTAGTTCTCTCAGCTCATTCAGAAGTGACAGGCTTAAAGGCGACAGTTCATCCCGAATAATCACGTTTAGTGAATTCCCATTGATAGTGAGCATACTGTTGATTGAACCCGAGGAAAGCTTGCCATACTGTTTTTTCTTAGCTAATAACTGCTCCTTTGTCTCCACATCTGCAAAGACAACCTTAATGGGTGGTGCAGGTTGCTTGTTACCCTTGGACAACATTCTTTTTGCCGATATGATTGCGCCTTCTGGAAGTACACACGACACTGAGTTACACAGATCTTTCATGACTTCAGCTGTGTTTTCCTCATCAGCACTACTTCCTTGATGATCCATTCAGCTCCTCGACTTGTTCGCGAACAACTCGGTCTAGTCCCCGAAGATGGTCCTGGCCTACTCTGACAGAGAATTCCCCGGCGATAGAAGTTCACCCGAGATCGAGCTAATCAGTTAGGTGCCGAGGTCAGTTCAGCGATTCTGGTGAAGCAGGGTGTCCGGTGCACTGGTGCGCTGATGACCCGCGACTAGTGGTGTCTCGTCGCTGTCTACTCAGTCTAGTCCCCAGCGGTGAATCTAGCTTACGCTAACGGAGAGTTCCCTGGCGAAAAAAGTTCTCCCAATATCGATTCTTCTTTGGTTTTCGCTATTTTTCTATCGGAACAACCGATGGGGTGCCGTGGTCGGTCTGACGAATCCGCATGGAGCGTGACGTCCGGTTCGCTGGCGTTTCGACGACTCATACTCGCTACTCTGTTGCAGTCTACTCGACTAGTCCTCGGCGGTGAATCTAGCTTATTCCTGCGGAGAGTTCCCTGGCGGTGATTGCTCTCCCGAAACCGTTGTTCGATGTCCATTCCGTTGTAAGACGGTCATGATCTACATCAGCGGTTCTCAACTTTTTTCGTACCACGGACTTCTTAGATATCACACTGGGTTGCTGCGGACCCCCATAGATGAACATCAATTTTGTATGCTATCAATATGTTATTTTCAATTTGTTAGGAAACATGACTTGAAATTTCAATATGCACTCGGAAAATATATTTTTCTTCGCTAACTCCCAGCAATGACTTCGCGGCCCCCTAGGGGTCCGCGGACCCCAGGTTGAGAATCACTGATCTACATCATATCTCTGTTTACTGTGTTCCACGTCTTTACGTCGCTTGTCATTCTGTAGGCTACATTATCCGGGTTGATGTCCGGTCCTCCCGTTTTAAGTAGCACGTCACTTCAAACCTCGGACATTCAAAGACTCTCCTCGGACATTCAAAGACTTTAAACCTCGGGCATTCAAAGACGCTCCGGTGTCTCCTCCAAGCACAGTGTTGACGTTGCGTACCCACACCGATGAAGACTCGGCGACAAGGCATACTGCCTCCGGTACGCAATCGCAACTCGTACGACCAGCAGTCGAAGCGTCCTGTTCAGCTTTTCGCGGTTTCATTGTCTCCGTCACCGACACCTCCATTTCTTCAAGTGTCTCACCGTTAGTGACACATCGTCCACGAAACCAACGATTTTCACTTTCCTGAGAAGTCGCAGTGTTAAGACTCCATCGTACATCTCATTCCAAAGTGTTGGACAGAGAATGGAGCCCTGAGGAACGCCGCTGTGACTCGCATTGCCTATTGCCCGTTTGTTCCTCTGGTACAGCAGTGCTCTACTCTGGAAGTAGCTCTTCAGGATCTGGCTCATTCTTTTATGCCACGCTGCGGCATTGGTCTATTCGAGGTTGCATGGCTCGGTGACCTCCCACACTTTGGCAGCAACATCAGTTTCTGCACCTTCCTCATTTCGGGGATTACCATCATCTAAAGACTTCAGCAGTAGCATCCTGAACATGTCCGGATACGCCAGGATCGCAGCTTTCAGCGCCACGGTTGGTATTCCATC
This sequence comes from Topomyia yanbarensis, assembly GCF_030247195.1. Lineage (NCBI taxonomy): Eukaryota > Metazoa > Arthropoda > Insecta > Diptera > Culicidae > Topomyia > Topomyia yanbarensis. The sequence continues at coordinate 54,917,814 of NC_080670.1, forward strand.
CGGACCGGGGGGTTTTCTTTGATTTTAGTCACATCGACGCTTCTTTGAGCTCGTCGTTAGTCACATACCACTCGGCTGTGTTACCTCCTTCTTCTTCGTCGTACGGTGTCGGTGACCAAGTAGTTGAATCGTGATTCGGGAAGAAACCCTCAATGATTATCTTTAGTTTTCCCGGGTGTATTTCAGCTGGTGTCGCAGACCCTCGTCTTCGTCATGACGACTCAGTACGCGTCCCCCAGGGATTGGCGTTTATTTCTCAGCACAGCTACTTATGGCAATTGGCTTGCTAAGCTTGATCTCCCGTTTTAAAGAGTCCCTACCTTCTCGAAACGTCGCTTGTGCTCCTCTCTCACTCTCCAATCTTACGCTCTGAGCCCGTTTTCTGGATATAAGACAAGCAGCGTGTAGAGTACAGAGCTACTCATTTAACCCGTAATCTGCACGCCGTCTACTGCATGGCCCTAGTTTTCGTGATATTGTAACGTCACAAGCCATCACAATCCTTCTTGCCGCATCAACGTACTTGATTCCGTTGTCCGCCGAAGTAACTCAACAAAGAGGTTTTCGTTAAAGGCGCTTCCACTTTAGCTTGCGGCCCGTCCTTCTTCGTGCTGCAGAATCGCCTGGTGGTCTCTATGGGGATTCTTCTCTCACACTCTCCAGTCCATGTTCGCCGTCAGTCAAGGACTACAGAATGTGGCGAAATTTCTCTCGGTACCGATATCCGTTTCGTGAACCAATAAGCTCCCAGCTCCTCGCTTCGCCGCGATCTACTTGTTATAGTCCTCGGCGGTTGAGCTAGCCTCCACAACGTGCCGTCAGGAAGGTGTCGAGTCTGCAGCCAATTTTCACTACAAGGAAATATTTTCACAAGATAACTTTTGCAAATGATTCATTTCATTTAAAATTTTAGGCATATTTTTGTTTAACATATTGATTTTTTTCAAAATTCTCCAAAATATTTCGGGGTCCGCTACTACGCCACTGATGCAATATATTTTGATTTCGCCAAAGGTGCCGCACATGGCTCTTATCAAATTGCACCGACTAGCATTCCCTCCGTGGGTGACCAGGTAGTTACAATCTTACCTTGTTGAACGATCAGCATTTGTTAAAATTGGCACCGTATGCCCAAGCGTCTTTCAAATGCCAACCGGTGTCCCTCAAGGAAGTCACCTAGGGCCATTTATCTTTATTTTATTCATCAACGATCTCTACAATCTCATCAAGTCTGGATAACTACTCTTCGCTGATGATCTGAAAATCTTTCGTTCATTTGCTTCGGGACTCGATTCAGCTGTGCTCCAACAGGATATAGTTGATATTGAGGAGTAGCGCTCGCTGAATATAAGTTGATACGTAATTGATGCTGCACAGGTATTGCGAATGGTAGATTCTATTCGTGATTTGGGGCTGTTTCGCCGACTACATCAGCGCCACAACGGCGAAGACTTTTGCAACATAGGGTTTTCTCAAACGGAACACTGTTGATTTTTTGGATTTCTACTCGCTGAAATCTATATACTGCACACTGCTTCGGAGCATCTATGTGGTACAATTACGCGCACGATACAACGCTGTTCAAAGTAACCGGTTGAAGCGCGTACAAAAAAGTTTTGTACGTTTCGCTCTAAGAAGACTGCCTTGGAACGACCCGCCTAAATTTTCCAACGCTGGAATCTCGTTGCACTTTCCTGCACAGAATGTTTATTTTCGATATGTTGTCGACCAATGTTGACTGTCCCGAAATTATTTCAAGCATTAATTTGTTCGTTCCTCCTCGTGGTAAAAGGAATCGTACGCTTCTTTGGATTCCAAGGCGTTGCACAGCTTATGGACAGAATAATCCGATAGTTCGATGTTGTAACAAATTCAACGAAACATCTATATTGTACGATCTCCATACTTCTAAATCTAGTTATAAGATAGTAATTAAAACATTTTAATACTTTAATGATAGAATTAAGTGTAATCTGTACGATATCTATCGAAGACAAATAATAAAATAAATAAAAAATTCGTCATATTTCGAAACTTGTACCACCTACTGAGTTAGTATCTTCAGAAAATATACTTATTATTACCTGCCATACAACTTTGTCGTAGACACCATCTTTCTATCTCGTTCCAATAAAAAAATTGATAACAGCGCCGTCCTGGTGACTGAGCTAATATAAAATGATCAACTAAAGCGCTAGATGCTATGCAACAACTTTGCCAAAGACACCATAGCTCTAAAACGATAGATAAGAAAAGGCCATGTGAAATTTACCACTATTTGGACGCCAGCCATTCAAATGGTAATTTAGGTAAAAACTATTTTTCTCCACTAAGGATAAAATTGGGCGAAACTATTTCGGCTCGTGAAGAACACAAAACCAACACAAACTGAATTAGTTATGGAATTTTCGTTTCGACTTCGTCTCATCAGAATCCGACACCAACTTGGGACGGCACCGGTGGTTGAGTGGTAAGCGTGACCGCCATTCATTCCAGGTGGTCTGGGTTCAATCCCAGCCGAGGTCATTAAATTTTTTCTGAGGTGAAAAAATCTGTGGTTCCGAAGGGAAGTAAAGCCGTTGGTCCTCGGTTCATGAGTTGATGGATCGATATCTCGTCCAGATAGTGGAGTCACTTCTTTGGCGTCGATAATGAAGAAGTAGAATCCAACTTCTATACTTACTAACAAATATCCTCCTCCAGCGATACTTGTAGAGTGAGCACTCCAAAACTACTGCGCAGTAGTATATACGGCCTCTAGCAAAAGCAAGTATCGGACTAACATTCCTTCCCTATCCTTCAGCGATCTACGTTCGGGCCTGACCGGCGCCGGTATTGATCAAAAACACTTTAGGATTATCAGAAGTTACGCATTGAAAGATATTTCGCTACTCTCAAGCATAATTTTCTACTGATTCCCTGTGCAACTTCAGATAATCCAGATCGATAACGCGGTAGCAGCCAGAGGTGGTCGCACAAGCTCAAGCTCAAGCTCAGAATCCGACACCAACTTGGTGACAGGACTAAGCTAGTGTCGGATTGACGCTAGTTCCAAAGATGGAGACATGATTTGTGTTTCTGGGCACACTCAGAAGTTCTGGTTTGCTAATGGGAAAACTGGATTGGAATCTAGTTTTTTTTTTGGGCTTGCGAACCAAACGACTGGCACTATATAAAAGATTTTGTCTAATAGGAAAATTCAGCTCAGACCAAATTCGTGCGGGGGGCAAAGATGACGCACTTGGTAAATCGCTAACCTTGTAAACAGCTCACCTGGGTTCGATACCTAACCCCGTACATAAGGTTAAACATTTTCATAATCCGGAAAATCGACGAATGACCCCAAAGTTGAAACGAAGAGGGCACAATACCTAACATAAGTAAATAAAGTTAGAGTTTGTCATCCGAAACCAGCCAGTTGTTTGAACATTCACGCAAGACATGTGATTTTTTGGATTTTATGATTAATTAATGCCAAGATGGTGTCAGTTACTGATGAGAAGAATCCCAGAGACAAAATCTAACTTTATTTAAATTAGATATTGTGCCCTCAGACACAAGTTTTGTTGAATCCAAATTTTCCTATTTGGCGAAATATCGCTTTCATTTTGCTAATAGATCGGATTTCGTGATTTAAAACTAAAAGTGCAGATACTATAAAACAAATTAAACCATGATCATGTAAGCAAGTTTGCTGACTCAAAATATCGATTCGCCATTAATCTTCACAATACACCACAGCTATCGCAATCCTTAACCCAACGTGTACCGTAATAAACAACAATTATGCGATAATCCAGAGCTTCCATGGGAGAAGACGAACATTTTCACGGGGACATGCCTATACCGCATCCTACCAGCAGCAGAGACAGTTTCGGGCAGTTAGTCAGTCCAACCACCGCCACCCGTCGCACCTCACAGTCCGTGCTTCTTCGACTAGGCAAACAAGCAGCCAGTCGACTCGTCGTGAGCCGATAGCTCTCCAAAACAAACAACGAACGAACAAACGAACGAAACGATGCGTTGCTCGGTGCCACGCTTCGTCAGGCTAAATAGTAACGACGTCCGCTACAAGGGAATGGCCAACCAGACAATGGCTGGACGGAAATGCCATGTAGTACCATAATTGTGTTCGGTTAAGTTCATTAAATTAAATCAAAGTTAAATGTGCATGTGTTTGCCGCTTGGAAGACTTATAATCGAATCTCGAGGACCAACCACCGCCACCGGACCGGCCGCGTTGGTCGTTGTCGTCGTCGTCGACAGGCTCAAGGAGCTGACGGATTCTTTTGTGTTCGGCTCCCCGGGCTAAGTGGATGGACGGTATGGGCGGACCGCGCAGCAGAGCCAATTTAGTCAATAGACCGAAAGACCGTACATGGGATTAGATATCTGAAGCATTGTGGGACAATAATGGAAAATTACATTCACTCAACATGAGACGTTCAATGGGCACTGTTGACGACGATAAGGGAATGCATTGTGGAAATTGATGCTGCATCATTACAAGGGTTCTAGTTCTAGAATGCACTAGCCATGTTTCTACGGGCGCGTTTCTGACCAGTCGAAAACTGTTATCGAACACTTTGGAGCATGTGATGATGCAACTGAAAGCCCTTGATTACGGATAAATCGAATATGTTGAAACACATTTGCCGACGGAAATATCGCCCCAAACCAGAATCGAAATATTCAATTTAAAAATTCGTTGTTTAAACAGAAGCTGATCAGAGTGACCCCTTAATCAATTCATATTTCACACTGTGAAGCAGAAACGACCGCCGAGCATCGGGCAGGCATGCAATCATGCATGTGGCCATCAGTTCAATAATAATATTTAAATTATTCAATAATTAATTAATTTCATTGCGTTCAATAATAACTCATACAGCTGTGAGCGAAGCGGTACTTCCAAGTTTGTTTTTATTTTATTACTGGGGAAGTTGCACCTGCCAGGGTGTACTCAAAATGGTCCACGTCTGTAAACAGTCGAACATAAATGAATCCACGGCCAAACCAGGGGACGCACAATTGTCACTTTGTTGGCACCGCGCTACACGAGGACGCCATCTGCTTGGCAATGGACGCTCTACGGGGCGTAATGATTACTGCTTCCGTTGTTTTCTGCCGTTATCTGCAGATTCCCTCCGACCAGGGGAAAAGATTTTCGGTCAGTTCATACTGCGGTTGCATACTTTCAGGAATATGAAAAAATGTAAACTTCAATTTAATTTGTAACCGCACTCGTGATGTCATCTTCTGTCTCCCCACTCTTTCATGGCCACCAAATACCACGGGGTGAAATTCGGAACCGCAATCAGCGAACACCAAGCAATTAAGGGGTTGGAGGGCGGAAGTGTAGATATGAGTTGAATGTGCAGTTCGTAGGATTTAAAACCATGCCGCGATTTATCCATGTTTTTCCAGCAATCAAAAATGGGTATATTTGTAATGATGTTCGATATTTTCATGTATTCATTGCAATGACACAATTTCTACAGAATGTTAATTTCAATTTTGGAACAAACGACATTTCTTTGAATTCACGATTCGGTGTTCATTGGTTGAAACATTTTTTTCGCTACGGGTGTTCTGGGAACCTCCACTCGTATTCGTGGAAATTGTATTAAATTGGTAAATATTTCGTTCCTGCAGTAACTATTAGGAATGACTGCTAAGGACTGTATCTAAATCATCTGCTTTTACAAACTAATTTTAAAATGGAAATTTCGAGACTTTTGTTGATTTATTGATGTAATACGCATACAGGGATACCCGGTGCTCAAATTAATGTCTGGTTGGAAAGACAAGTTCAAGCGTTATTCATCACAAACAGATAATCGATAATCGGTACGATCGCGCGTAATGTGAAAAAAAAACTATTGGGGAGATTCACCGAAACGTACACGCCGCATCAACTGCGTCCTAAATGCCGCTGTAAGGTTGCCAGTAAATTTTTGTTTTAACTAGCACATGTATTTACTATTTGCGCTTGAAATTAAGTAATGTAGTGGTAGTAATTAGCCTCCCATTTTAGTTTATACGCAAGGACAGTTTTTAAAACAGGATTTGATTAATTAGTTTAACTCATTTAACCAATTTTATCAATTCTGTAATCTAAAAAAGAAATTTGAATTATGCTGAGTGTGGTGAATTTGGCACCACTTGCAACTAGCATAATCAACCTGCACAAAGCGTTGCATAACGCAGGGCTGTTTTTGGAACAACATGATATGATATGACATTGTGTTATTATTAAGCCCTTCGCTATGCAAAATCACGATGTTATGACAGATGGGCTAAGCGCGGCGTTTCATGGAGCGTTCCTTTCAATCGGGAAAGGCCGCGTGGAATTTTGGGGAAATGCGCTAATATTGATGAAGGGCACAGTTATTCCGAGTCATGGATTTCTGGAGTGGTTCGATGAAGCCATTTTCTGAAAAATTTAATATTATGAATTGGTTGTTTTCAACCACAAATGCGGCAAATTTAAGGTTAATACTACTTTGCAAAACAATTTCTGTTATATTTGATCATTTTATTCATTTAAAGACAATAATGTTATTTGTCAAAAGTAATGACCATATTTTCCTATAAATATAGCAACACTGCCAAACATCATTTCACTATTCCTACTGTAACATTTCCTATGGTGGAATTTGACAGAATCAATCAATCAGGAGTTGGAGGATTCAGACGTAAAATTTAAAAAATGACCCCCCCCCCTTATTGACTTATTTGACGTCTAGGACACCAAGCAGTTGCAATGTGTATAGACAACATACATCAGTGGCGTAGCCAGGGGGGGGTTTTGGGGGTTAAAACCCCCCCCAAACCAAAATTAATTGGATTGAAAAAAAATAATTGATACTGACGAATTTAATTTAATATTCCACAAAATATTTTTGGAAAAATATTCTCTGATCACTACATTGAGAACTGTGTTTAAAGCGTCATCAGAACTTTTGGAAAATTGTGGGAAGGGGATCTTGTAACTTATCTCTTAGCCAAAATCCCATAGTTGTCAAATTACTTCAATGTAAAATAAAATAACTGTCTGAATTATTATGAGCTCATTTTTGGAAAGATGCTTCAAAATATGGATTAGAGACAATTTTTCGAATGGGAATCTAAATTTGAATAGGTTGATTGCATATAAAACATAAGCTTGTTTACCGAAAACATGCATACATTTCAACATTTGCTGAAAATGTATTTTTTTAGATTGTGTAGAGTTTAGACAACAATTCAATATAGTTAACAACAAGAATAACATTTCAGAAACTAGTAGAAATCTGATGTAATTTTGTCTCTAGCAGGTCAGGATCGGTTTTATGAGCATTGGATTTTTGTTGTATTATCAACTATATGAATAGCCTCTTAGCAGGATGCAATGAATGGCGTACTAAAATTTTGTGTGCTACGTACTAGTACTGCAAGTTGTGAGGTTGACTAATGAAGAAAAGTAAAATTAATGCTCGATAATTTTTTAACGGTCACGATCACATTCATTCGAAACTGCCAAATTTCGATGTTAAGTAACATTGAAGAATTTCAAAACGTAAAACTGTTCATCTGCTGATAGAATAATTTTGACGGTTAATCCTCCTAGAAGTTATTATAGAGAAGAATTACTCTTCAAGCAAATTTGAGTCGAGACTTAATGTCTCCAGCAAAGTTTTCGAAAGTGCTATTTCAAACAACTTTGTCAAAGACATAAATATCCCACATATTCAGAGTATCGAGATACAGTAGTAGAAAACCTTTACAACAAGCTATTCTGAAATTACTGTATTTGATAAATCACTTCTGCGGTAATTAAATAATAAATTCACATTGCGTTCAAGGTGCCTTTGAAGCTTACAAAAAAATAAGGGAACTGGATTTAACACAAATAATTCCCAGGGATTAAAAGGACTCAAAAACACAAAGAGTGATTCCATTTTCAGGAGCTAGCATCAATTCGGCGCTGGCGTATTCCGCCCACCAAGTTAGTGTCGGATTCTGATGAGATGAAGTCGAAACCCAAGTTTCCATCCATAATTTAGTTATAGGTTTTGTGTTCTCAACTCGCAATGATTGTTTCAAACAATTTTATCTGTAGCGCAGAAAAAATAGTTTTCACCTAAATTTTTCTTCACTAAGGAGAAATATAGTAGGCCCAGTCCATTTAAATCCCTATATGTTGAATTCATGTAGCTTTCATATTTTCAACAAAATTGTTTGAAATGACATTATCAAAAACTTTGCTGAAGGCACCATGTCTCTTAATATTTTTGAAAAATTAATTCACCATAATTACCTCTATGAGAATCAATCACTAAAATTTCTATATCAAAGCAGGCGCTGTTTTTTGTTGATAACTTCCCGAAGTTGCCAAACCTTCAAAGTCTAGGATTATTATATTAGGTGATCTTGAACGTTGAAAAATTTTTAGATCATTTATCCCACTTTAAAAGATCGCAATTTTTGACTTCATTGACATTTTATTCAAGAAAATAATCTATAGAGGTTTGAAAACTGTTCCATGTTGATCCTTCTTGTTTGTAGACTGGAATGACATCCGTTAGACTACTTGTGTTTTTGAGTTTTCAATAATTTATCAAACTCATATTAAATTTTAGCATTTTCAAAAAAATTGCGATTCTCATCAAAACCCCCTCCAAACCAAATTTCTGGCTACGCCACTGACATACATATAACGCGATGTTCACAATTCACAGGAGCGGATCCAGAAAAAAATTTCGGAGAAGGTCCGAAATTTTAATTTTTAAATGTTCATTGCACAATTCGTAATATGTAATACCCTCATTTAATTAAAATCAGTTTTGGTGGACGAATCTGGTTTGGAATGATTTGGAATTAAAAACAAATTTAAAATAGAAACTTTTTTAAAATTTCTTAAGAAGTTAAAAAACTTCGGAGGGGGTCCGGACCCCCAGGACCCTCCCCCTGGATCCGTCACTGACAATTCACCATCTAATTTAACCTCATTTGGCAAAAATTCCACCCGATTTAACCTCAATCTTGCAGTAACACAAATGCGCATGGATTAGTCCATTGTAATGTCTTGTCTTAGGTTTTAAGTAACTCATCCCATACACAATCCGGAGCTCACCCTCCGACAATCAGGCGGGACGACACACAGTCAAATTCGCAATCCACACTAAGTCCACTCAGTACTCCCAACAGATCTCCGAATGAGTTGGCTGCGCAGTAGCACTGTGTATGAACCACTACAGAGTTCATACCTTACAATCAGCAACCCTACATCCAAAATCCGACGAGTATGTTTCTATTATTTTTGGGTAAGATTCTATCGTGTCTTCGGTAACAGACCACGCAATCGCGCATTGTGATATTAAACTCATATTCCCGCAAAGGTAGTAAACGGTGGAATGGCGACTTTCGGTTACTGTTCATGTATGTGCATCACACAATCAAACACTTTTTCAGTAAGGGTCAACCTCGGCTCTGTTCGTATGAAGGATAATTCGGCCGATTTCTATGAAAGTATTAGTTTCGAGTCAAACCAACCGGAATCCTGACGGATTCCTGCCCGATGTCTGGCTGGAATCTGTCCCAATATTGTCAGAAATCATCCGGAACTATAGATTTTTTACTGGGTAGGGTGGATAGTGAAATAAAAATTTTAGGCAGTTTCCGGATCCGGCCTAGTTGCCAGATCTGGACCAGTTCCCAAATACGGATCTCCCGGATCCGTACCAGTACTCAGATACGGAACCAGTTCCCGGATCTGGACCAGTATCCTGACCCGAACCAGTAGCCCATTCCCTTTTCCCCTTACCAAGTGCGGACCTGAACCAGGCCCAGACTTGGCGCTTAGATCCAAACAAATGTCTGGATCCGGACCCTCAGTTCGGATACGTGGATCCAAACCATAGGTCTTGCTTCCCGTACATGATGGGAAGGACTGTTCGCGTTTTGTGCAGTCGCTACCTTGCTGTTAACGTCTATGATAGGAAAGAAATTTCAATTTAACACCGGCCGAAATAGCCCACCACTATTCCGAGTCGTTTTTTTCTGACTGTGCTTTAAAGCTAGCCGAGTGTGAGCCGATCTTCAAATACGGAATGTGTCGTGTAGAGCAAATCGAAACTCGTCTTTATCCACATTGTGTTCACTTCGCTTGATGCGCAATACAATGACAAGCGAAGTGCTACACACTTCCAGACAATCCGACGCAAAAAAAATTATTGTAGGTATAAGAATTAAAGAAACATGAGTGCGACGCAGAGAAGATTTGAATGTATTCATATTTTTTGTCGGGATCGTTTTAGTATTAAACGTCTTAGAGCATTTTTTTCTTATTACCGTAAAGGTATTACGGCCATGTTTTGGGTGTACTAGCAGAAAACCAAAGCCCCGCTGTTCGATCTGCAAGTTTCCGTGCGATACACAATCCATTAATCTCACAAACACTATCGCCCAGCTGGCCGAGTAGTTCAAATGACGACTGCAAGAAAGCAAACGCCAAACAGTATGTGTGAATGAATACGCCTATTGAATACTTTACGCTGGCGTCACAAAAGAACTGGAGTGCTCGCCTATGGCAGTTCGCCTGCACTGTTCTCATGGACTTAGAAAAAATCTTCGCGATTTGCTTTGAGCGAATCAAGTCGTCCATGGAATTTCTTCAAGTCCACGCAAACAGCACCAGCGAACTTTCAAGAAAAGCGAGGGCAACTGTGTCAGTAAAGAACGCAATGGCTGCTTTATCTTCACGTGACGACATACACTCTCTCATACTAATGCATTTTTCTCACGCTTCATTAAAACTGAAATAGTACCAGTATACAACCGGAATGATTAATGCGTAAAAATTCAACGTACATAAAGGAATTGAATAGAATGTGTAACCCGTCAGGGTAACAATTTAGCAACTGTGGGGAAAATATACCTATTTGTGGGTATACACTCCGTAGAGTGTATTTGTTGACATGCAAAATCGCTGTCGGCACCGTTCACTTTTTCATGTAAATTTTGTTCATTTTCGCGCATGTGAACGGTTTTGTTCGTGCAGCTAGGTTAGATAATTTTTGTTTGACATTTGTGAATAAGTAACATAGGATTAGATAGGCCAAAATTCTCCCTTGCTGTCGAAAATTGTGCTGAATTCGCGAAACGGTGGGTGTCTGCGACGGCAGTGGTGGAAGGCGGGCGGTTTATTTACATCGTGCGAGAGGCAGCCATCGTAGTTGAGGAGTTAGTTTCGGACCACGTTGCTGTGCAGCTCAGTTTTGGTTTCGCTAGTGACCGATTTGTTCCTGGAAAAATCCAGCCCCTCAAAGACGCGTATATGCGGAAGCAAATTCCCGTAAAAGTATCGGTCGTGGTTCGAGAACTGTTGTCTGGTGTCGGGTCGCCGATTACGAAAGCTAATCGTTAAGAAGCCACTCGCTTCCTCTGCTAACCATAAAGGACCCAGAAGACACCAAGCCGCTCTCGCAGTGGAGGATCAGCCGAATGAGCCTAGCTCTCCTCCACTACTAATCGCCAAGGAGAGCGAAGTAGACCAAACATAGTAGAATTAAATGGAAGAAAATCTTTGAAACATTGAGCGAAGTAGGTTGGTACCAGCGGATCCACCTGAGGTAGGTCACTGTGGTGTCTACCTGGGCCATTCACGGGGAGTGCGTCGACCCGGCGTTTATTCGCCCGTCGTAAGAGAGGCTCCAACAAAAGAGCAAAGCTCACCTCCCTAGCTAATTGTCAAGGACCGGTGCCGGAGCAATCAACTCATATCGGGAGAACTCGCTTTGGTTTCCGGCATTCCTCATGTCCGTGTCTTTTGTCTCCACAATTGTAGCAGACGCCGAGTACGGGAGGACGATACTTTTCCACCAGCACTCTGTCAGTGCAAGCATTTGGTGCCAACTACGATGTTTTCCGAACTGATCGCAGCTCACGCAACAGTCTCATGGCTACCGGCGGCGGGGTACTTGTGGCTATCCATCGTCGATTGAAAGCGCAACTGATTGACGATACTTTGGGGGTCTGTGTCGAGCAGGTGTGGGTGCGAATCAAACTAGCTGGCTACGCACTTTTTCTTTGCGTGGTTTAACTTCCACCGGACCGCACTCGCGATTCGACATTGATTGATTCACATACTGAGTCACTGGAACGGATTTCCGCTCAAGCAAGCCCGGTTGATGAGATCCTGATTGTTGGTGATTTCAATTTCTCCGGATTAAAATGGCGCTCTGCTTCTGACGGATTTATGTTCGCTGATCCCGAACTGTCATCTTTTCATGCTGGTATCACCAGTTTGCTTGACTGCTACAGTCTAAATCTGCTGCGACAAACGAATAATTTGGTGAACGAGAACAACAGAATCCTTGATCTCTGTTTTTCGAGCAAATCTGACTACGCGCCAAAAGTTACCGCAGCACCGTTCCCCCTGGTAAAGACTGTTAGACACCACCCTCCCCTGCATATATTGCTTGAAGCGATTCGAGTGAAGCATGACTGCAATGCTTCTGACACCGTCAGCTGTAATTTTAGAAAAGCCAACTATAATAGCATTATTGACTTCCTGTCGAATATCCACTGGACTGAAATTCTCGACAATGATGATGTCAACGTTGCAGTGCAGACCTTCTCCAATGTTATGAGCTATGCTATCGATCGCTATGTACCCAAAAGAAGTGGCCTTCAATCTAAGCACCCAGCGTGGTACACTGCCGAGCTGAGACGGTTAAAAGCGACTAAAAGAGCCGCTCTGAAGAAGTACTCCAAGTTTGGGGGCTACGTGCTGCGACAACACTACGTTCATGTTAACCAAGTCTATAAAAAGACATCGAAGCGTTGCCCTGCCGATTACTTGCGAAACGTGCAACGTAAGTTGAAGTCCGAACCTAATACATTCTGGAAGCATGTAAACGAGCAAAAAAAGGAATCCGGATTGCCTTCAACGATGAGCTATGGAGGACGTATGAGCTCTAGTTTACAGGAGATCTGCCAACTATTCTCTGAAAAGTTCGCGAGCGTTTTTTCCAATGTACCTCAATCATACCAGTCTTTGAACTCTATCAATATCGATAATAATATGGTACAACGGGCGATTAGCAAAATGAAGGCTTCAACCTCGGCAGGCCCAGATGGTATACCAACTATTATTCTAAAAAAATGCTCTGCCGGTCTAATTGAATCTCTTTGTCATCTGTTTCAATTGTCGCTAACAACCGGAGTATTTCCCGAACTCTGGAAATCCTCCTTCATGTTTCCAGTTCACAAAAAAGGTGATAAAAAGGTAGTTGACAACTACCGTGGTATTACAACGCTAAGCGCAGTTCCTAAGCTGTTTGAAATGGATGTGTTGGAACCCATCTCCAGCCACTGCAAACAGTATATCTCCGAGACTCAGCATGGATTTATGCCGAAACGTTCAACATCTACGAATCTTCTGTCGTTCACAACATATGTTACAGATGCTATGTCGGACGGCCTTCAAACTGACGTTATCTACACGGACCTTTCAGCTGCTTTTGACAAGATAAATCACGCTATTGCAGTGGCAAAATTGGATAGACTTGGCTTTGGTACTAATATTCTCCGTTGGATGCAATCGTATCTCAGTGATCGTCGTCTAGCAGTCAAGATAGGTGATTGTGTATCCGAAGAGTTCTTTGCTTCATCTGGTATTCCGCAAGGCAGCCATCTCGGTCCATTGATTTTTCTTCTGTATTTCAACGACGTTAACTTTTGTTTAGAAGGACCACGGTTGTCTTTCGCCGACGACCTCAAGTTATACCATAGAATCCGGAATACTGATGATGCAGCTTTCCTTCAACGCCAACTGGAAACCTTTGCGGAATGGTGCGAGTTCAACCGAATGACCCTAAACCCCAAGAAATGTACGGTCATTACGTTCTCGAGGAAAAAAACGCCAATTCGATTCAATTACTGTCTAGCTGAATCCACAATTGACAGAGCGAATTGCGTCAAAGATCTCGGAGTTTTTCTCGATGAACAACTGACGTTTAAACAGCATATCAGCTATATTGTCGCAAAGGCATCACGCTGTTTGGGGTTCATAATGAGAATATCTAAGCACTTTTCAGATATTTACTGCTTGAAATCTCTCTACTGCTCACTCGTTCGATCAACTCTGGAATATTGTTCAGTTGTGTGGAACCCTCATTATCTCAACGGTGTCCATCGAATTGAGACAGTACAGCGCAGATTTGTTCGGTTTGCCCTTCGTCGATTGCCTTGGAGCAACCCTCACCAGCTGCCAAGTTATGAAAGCCGGGGTTTGCTTATTGGACTCGATACATTGCAAGTGCGACGGGATCTATTCCGTGCTATGACGATTTCGGATATTTTGCAAGATCGAATTGACTGCCCCGAGCTTCTCAGTGCGATAAACATGAACGCAATAATTTATTCCTCCGATTACCTCTTCGCCGGACTAACTATGGAGTAAACGGTGCCATCATTGGTTTGCAGCGGACCTTCAACAGAGTTTCATCCGAGTTCGATCTTCACATTCCAGGTAGCAGATTACAATTTGACTTTTTAAATAGATTAAGAAATTATCATTAGGACCACACTGTGTCTGTTGATATTAATTAATTATAAATAAATAAATATTCTAGACACGTTATAGGTTTTTGCGATGGTTCGATCGATTTTTGATTGTTTCCCTCGAGATTCTTGCCATCCTGATTCCCTTGCTGTTTCTTTTTCTGGTTGTCAGGAGGCTTGCTTGAATCAAGACCTGCTGGTTTCACATTCTTGTTCAAAAACGTTTTGGGTTCTGTCAACCTCCTTTCTGGTTTTGCTGATTTTTTTGGTATTTATTTTGTGGAGTGCGGAAGGCGGCCATCTTAAAATCAGATAGTGACAGACCACGGACAAATAAAGATGTCCCCGTTACACCAGTTCCGGACAGTTTCCAGCCGCAATAGTCGTAGTGCGAAGTGCGCGTGTGTGACGGAAAGTTATCCGTCGTAAAGTGCCGACCCGTGGTTTGGGTGGTTGTTTATTTTGTGGTGCTGGATCGCCGTCGAGGAAAGCTAATCATCAAGGAACTTTCGCTTCCCCGGCTAACCGCAAAGGATTCAGACGCACCAATCCGCCCTCGCTGGGAAGGATAAGCCGCACGAGCCTTGTTCTCCTTCTCAGCTAATAGCCAAGGAGGTCGAAGCAGGGTGGACAACGGCTCCCCCTGGGAAGAACACTGGGGTGTCTTTCGGGATTGTTTGCGGGGAGCAAAGAAGCCGGTGATTCGCCACCACCGTCGCTAGGGAGGTTTCGACAAAGGAGCAAAGCTCACCTCCCTGGCTAAGAGTTAAAGACCGCTGCCGGAGCAGCCAACGACCACAGGAGAACGCGGCCGTTGTAGTACCGGCTAGTCGGAAGCAACCGCCATCGTCAGCAGCAGCGGACCATAAGAAACGAGCAGTGAAGTGTTAAGGAAGAATACACGGTAAAAGTAATTTATTTATTTGCTTACTTTTTTTTGTTCTTACGAAAACCCGAAATTCTATAGAGGCACCAAGGCCGCCCTGAAAAAGATTCGCCGGGAAATCAGAGCCCGAGTAGTGGGCAAACCTCTACTTACATTTACTTACAAATGTAAAAGCAATAATAAAAAAATACTCCCTTTCGTGTTCGTTATATGCGAACTTCAGCCTTCAAACTTCCATGATTGCCGCTATCGTTAAGCAATATTTTCACAGATGCGTAATAATATTTTTGCCAATTAACAGCGCATTTTTGTACTTTTCTCACAGTATAAAACCTCGCTGAATTTACTTGCTAGAATAACTTTAATTTATGATATGCCGTTCCAATTTCAGGACTCTTCAAACATAGGCGCAATAAGGCGTCACAACACTTTTTTTAACCCGAATTTTGAAATACACATAAAACGAGCCAGAACATTTAAAACTGCATATTATTTCGAAATTTCGTTTATCTATAATCACACATTTAACTTTCTCGCATTACTTTCACTTGAATATTCGTAAATAAAACAATATTTCTAGAGCGTCTGAAAACTGATAGTGACTATGAAGGCAGTGATGCTAGCTATTGGAACATTTCTCGACAAACATATGATTACGGCTTAAAAGCCAACTGTCAAAATTCTCTTTGAAAGGAAATTCCGGACAAACCGTTACTCACCAATCACAGATGTCGGTAGAAAACAAAAGAGAAAAGTTTTCTCTTTCATAACCTGCTGTGAACTGTGTTTGGCCAGTAACGGTTTGTCCGGAATTTCTTTTCAGTTGGCAGAATTTTGACAGTTGGCTTTTAAGCCGTAATCATATGTTTATTGAGATTTTATTATTTTGACTAAAATAAATCATAGATCCGGATGTTCCGAATCACAATCACAATGTGTATCAGGCACCTCGGTTTCGCGACCATGCGCCGCTAGTCTCCTCGTAAGCCCTCTGCCGGTTTATCATCCTCTATTAAACAAAACCAACGAGGTCGGGGTCTGCCTTGAAGTCGACTACCTCTACCTGGTTCTCTGCTGAATGTGCCCAGCCTACTGTAGCCTGTGGTGCTTTACTAATATTGCGACGTCAGCGTATTTAAACACTAAGTGTAGTTCATGGCTTATACGTTTGCGCCTTTCACCACACACACACAGTTGTACCGCGAAGTATTGAGCGCCGAATTCTTCACTCAAACACACCGAGCACTCGATCGTCTGCTTTCTTCAACATCAATGATTCATGGCCATACATAGCAATAAATTTTGTGCTTGTTCCCATGTTACGGGACCAACTGACTACACACATTGTAGGCAGTTTTATTCGTAGTCGTAACACTTCTTTTTATCTTGCGGCTAATAGCTTTATCACATGTCACTAGGGTTCCAAGAATATAAGCTGTTCGACAATCTCGTGCCATAACCCATTCATGATGTGGCAACCCCAGATTCAACACAATTCGTATTGCCCCGTCATCTGCCTTTAAACACGTACTTCGTCTTGGTAGATTTAATAGTCAGTCCGATTTTCGCGATCTCACTTTAAAAGTCACCAACGTCTCTTCCCTTGCTCTGTGATCAAGTCTAAAGATACGCATGTCGTCCGAGAAGCCAAGAAGCACAGCAGATCTTCAAATTGCACCTACACCTAGCTATACTGAGAAACCAGTTAGAAAGCATCGTCCTACTTCAGTGCATCTACTGAACGTGTCGGATGACTTGTGTCACAGTTCGTTTTGTTTTACTGAATCATACGCTACATTTAAGTCCACAACGAGTTGATTTGCAGCAGGGAAAGCAACTAGTCCGTCGTTGATCGTCTTTTTCGAAACTCACCTAGACATTCGCCATCCAAAATTTAGCCAACGGGGTCAGACTACTAAATATAGTATATACACTCGTATGTTTGCCCCTTCCTCCTTATTTTTTTTTCGAGAGCAGAAAAAAAATTTCAGAAAAGCACTGAGAATGCAAGAAAAAATGTACAAAACCCTACTCAGCGAACGGGTTTGGGTTTGCCATCACCCAACCCACTAAAAACCACTGCTCTTGCCCAGAACCCGATTCCTCCCCAGCAATACCTTGCGGCATTACTTCGGGGAGGGGTTTTTTATGTGCATAACATCCACTCTATTTCAACTACTTATTAGTTGGTTTCTTCAGTAGGGTTACAGCACCACTGCTCGGCACAATACCAGTACACCACCATTCATACAGACCATGGCAGTCGGAGAGCTAGCTGTGAGTCGACACTTAGTGCTCTTCCCCTACGAGGACAATCTGGGCGACAACTTCAGATTGTCTAATTTACCGAACCCTTCGGTTCCCTTGTGCCATTCAGCACCACGACTCGGCTCGCTTGTACCATTCAGCACCGCAGCTCCCTTCTCGTACCATTCAGCACCACTTATTCGTTGAGCTCCCGATTTGTTCGCGAACTATTCGGTCTAGTCCCCGACAATTGATCTAGCCTACTCGGACGGAGAATTCCCCGGCCAGAGAAGTTCCCCAGCGAAGAAATCTCTCCCGATACCGATTTTTCTTTGATTTTAGCACCACAACTTGTTCAGCACTTTGGCACCCTGTCCGGTGCCATTTAGCACCGCAACTCCTTCAAGCCCTTTGGTTCCCCTCTCGTTCCATTTCGCTCCATTTCCCCGGTGATCCATTCAGCTCCCGCTCTTACTTGTTCGCGAACTACTCAGTCTAGTCCCCGGCGAGAGAGCTTATCTCGAAACCGAGCGGTAGATTTCTCCCGATACCGATAATCGTTTCTATGAGCCATTTAGCTCCCCGCTTTTTCCGATCTACTCGATCTAGTCCCCGGCGGTGCACCTAGCCTACTCAACGGACCAGCCAGTAGGTGCTGAGGTTCATCCAGCGATTCCGGGTGGAGCATAGCTTCCGGTTCACTGGCACCCCAACAACCCACCGCTAGCTGTGCGAGGCGGTCTACTCGGTCTAATCCCCGGCGCTGGATCTAGCCTACTCACGAGCTACCCGGTAGGGTGTCGAGATCAGTCCGGCAATTCCGGTGACGGCTGATGTCCGGTTCACGGGCGCCGGCGAACCAAACCCTGCGCTACGTCGCATACTACTTAACTGGTCTCCGGCGGTGGACCTAGTCTACACCGTCGGTGAGCTCCTTGGCGGCGAAACTTCTCTCGAAACCTGATTTGTGGCTGCAAAACGACTTTCCAGCCAATGGCGCTGCTTTGTTGGTGCCTTCGTCACTTCCTCTGCAGCTCGGAGAGTAACCACTCTGTTGACAACGTTCCAGGTATGCTCGTCGTGGCACATCTCTTCGACGATATTGTCAACTGTCGCACCAGGCACTCTACGAACTTCTTCGAACCTAGGGCATTCGAAGACCACGTGTTCGGGTATCTCTTGCACGTTCGCACACTCCGGGCAAAGGAGTGACGAAACATGTCCAAACCGATGCAAGTACTTCCGAGAGCATCCGTGCCCGGACAAAAACAGCGTCAAATGGAAGTTCTCTTCTCCAAGCTTCCTATGCACCCAAACCGACACATTTGGGATGAGGTCATGGAGTACCTTCATATAACACGAACTGGATACACGCAAGGCTTAGCAACCGACATCTGTGCTCATCGTTTAGACAAGTAGAGATAAAGAAACTGAGTGTCTGAGAATGTCCTCAAGGCGGTGCGCTGTTACCACTTCTATGGAACCTTGTCGCCGATGGCTTGTTGAGGAAATCTAATGAGCTTGGGTTTCCGACGTGTGATTTCACCAATGTTTACCATATAATGATCACTGGTTTTTGTATTAACACACTTTTTGATTTGATGAAACAAGCCTTATGTTTTGTTGAGCAATGGTGTCGCCATGTTGGACTATCAGTTAACCATAATAAAACATAAAGTTACTGGGCTTTGGAACAGTAACCCAATAGATCGAGCAATCCAAAGACTGTGACCCCAAATGATTACTTGGTATGAGTATATACTTGCTCTCAGTGCTCTTACACTCACATGTAGTTTTCCTTCCAAAACTTTTAATGTGAGGATTCCTCCTGGCGAAGAATGGCAAACTGGAGCTCCGAACCGGTGCTGGTGTCTATTGTCGTGAAATGAGATCAAACCAATCTCATTACTGTACGTGTTCCAAGCAGAAACCTTCGCGATTATGTGTGGTGTACAATCGGCACTTCAACAGGGAAATTGGCAGTAAAAGAATTTATTTTTTCTCTAACAGGCAGGCTACTTTGAAAGCACTCTATTCGACAGATTCGAGATTGAAATTAGTAATCGCATGTCGAACCCAAATCGATGAACTTAGCATTTTAAATGCTATCTATTTCTTATGGGTACCCGATCATTCCGACATTACTGGAAATGAATGGGTGGACGAATTGGCTAGAGCTGGTGCTGCGACGGACTTCTTTGGTTCAGAACCAGTTCTACTTCTTTCGTTAAGTTGGATAAAGCACAAGATTCGCTCTTGGGTTGCATCCGAACACGCCAACTATTGCAATGCATTGGCTTTGCTTGCAACCTTGCGTTCAAATAAAAACTTTTCTACCGGATGCGAGTCCGAAAATGTTAAAGAATTTGCTGCATTTTTCCAAGCATAATTGCAGTATTCTAGTCAGGTCACTGACTGGACATGACAAACTTAATTATCTCAAGGCTACTATAGAGCGTGCTGAGTATTATTCGTGTGATCTTTGTGAATCCAATAACGAGACATTGTATCATTTGATATGTAACTGTCCTGCAGTGATTTTTTGCGTATCCGAATTTTTGGTTCTCCATACATAGATGAACCTATGTACTGTGAGCTGAAACTCAAGGATGTGGTATTTCTCCTAACCCAGTGTGGTAAAGAGCTATAGTTTAAGCGGTATTTAAATGACAATATATCTTCAGGGTTGTTGTAGTTCTATTATCTCAATATCCCCTCGGGGGTGTTGATATATCCGTCTTCTATTCTCTTGGGAGTGAAGAATACTTCCGTATTGTTTATGTTCTCGTTGTCGTTAGTTTCCTTATCCGGAACCATACCCCAATCCTTCCCATCAGGAAATGATGAAAAGACAACCCACGGCAAGCCACAAATCTGCAATCAACATGGGAAATGTGCCATTTGAGCCAATCATTGCTAATTTATTTTTTTCTCTTTCTCTCACACGCTTTGTGAAGATGCCAGCAACAATGAGTGCCCAAACTAATGCCTCCTATGAGAAATGGTCGCCTCAAAATCAAATAGCGATACAGTTCTAGCAATCTAAGCGCTCTGAATGTGAAATCAATGCACCTTTGCTAAAATCTTCCCTTTCAGACAAAAACTATACAGTCTAGCTATATCGTACCAGCCCACTCAATCCCCCCGAAGCGAATATTAAAGCAAAGTCACTTGTGCAGGCAGCTTTGTGCTCCGAAAGGCAAAGCTGAGGTACTACCAGAGTAAAATAAATAATTTATCGTTCATAATGGAACTTCCATAATACGGGGAAAAGTCTCTAATCTATTATAATGATTTATCTTTCGAAAGTTTCCCCAAAGGCACACTCTTGTGGCACAATCTGCCTGCCCGAGGTTTGATCTGAGACCGGTACCGGTACCAGCCAGCGGTAACGGAACGATGGAAACATGTCACCTCCCCGCAATTTGCCGCATTCATTTGGAACCAATTCATTAATGTTGCCTGAATGCCAACCAACCAACCGACACCTTCTTCGCTTTCTCCGCCCGTTGCACAATTAAAACGCCCGTGCGCACCCGACGATCCTTTCACCGTCTTTCCCTCAAACCACTCACAACTTTCTGCAGGATTATGCTCGTCATCCAGAACTCGACTGTGTAGGAATTGAGTCAATGAATGAATCGGTGGCTTTTTTCTTCTTCCTACATCCATGTACCTTGCCGGAGGATTGTCGGGAGAGGAAGAAGAAAAATAAACGATCACAAAGAGCCCCAAAGAGTTGCAAAGTTTCGCACGTGTAGGTTGGTAGGTAGAGGTACTCATGAACCTAAAATCCGATTTTCGGAAGTGTGAAAGGGACACTCGTCTTTTCTTTCGGTGCCCTCGTTAGCTTCGCATTGAAATCGATGCCCGTCGTACCTTTCCGTACCGGCACTTTACAAGCACAGCTAAGTGGGGCCGAAAATGTTGGCAGGAGACGTTGTCAGCTCTCTGGTGTAATCTGGTTTGTACAAGTACGTAATTATGAACGAATTTCAGGTAAGCTGCGCAACACATACGAGATGCAGATTAATTCCCTTTTCGACCTCGGGAGGTGAGGAGATGGTTCTAGTGGAAGGATTACCTAAATTACACTTTTAAGAACATCTTTTATTCAATTTAACTTATTATTTGACTGTTTATAAAATTTGTTTTAAAGTAAGCATTTCCCCCGATTTTGTTTCATGACTTCACCAACCGTAAATTCTGTCGCGAAATGCAAACAAGGCGACACAGAAAAAAAACATGAATAGCGTAAAAATCCGACCTGCCAGGCAAGGGAGTGCTGCTGGAAAATATATCCAATTACAAAATGTTGTTTCTTTTAACACGATTTGATTACACGACTCTGCCAACAGTTAACTTTGGCGGTATTCTTCGGTGTAGGGAAGCGTTTTTGCTTAGCAGCAGGAGTCAAAACCATTACGCCGAATTGTCAAGATTTATTTTCCGCGTGTTTTGTGCGTTTTGCGCGAAACACTAACGGGACTCGTTGACTGCGGAAAACTTTAATACCAGCCAGCACCGCCACCCCTGCACCGTGCTGATTGGGGCTAAAGTTGTAGACCTCCGTCGATGATTCGATTAGGTGCGCAAAAAAAAACGATTGCTTCTCTGGCGAAATTGATTATTTCACGAAGAGGTGCATTACCGTGCTGTTGTTGTAGGGGAGCAGAAACAAGTCTGGCGGGATTTTTTCCCGAATGGAGCATTTCCACTGGGAGTTTGGGATTCGAAACAATTTTTAGCAACCTAGAGTTCTTTTGCTGCTTCCAATGATTACCCGCGGATAACAAATAGGTATTTGTAGTTACTTTAAACTAGTGAGCATCATCTGAAAAAAAAACGGAGCAATAACGAATTTTTATTCTTGTTGTGGTGATCTATCGAGATGAGTGAGCTGCATGAGCAAAAAGTTGAGCTTCGGTCAAATACAGTAACTATTGAATTCCGATCTTTTCTTGTCAGTTCCATTATTTGTGAAGTGGAACATTTATTTATGATGAAGATGCATCAATCTTGTGTTAATGATAACGACGCAAGGCAGCGAGAGAGAGAGAGATGGCGGAACTTTACCGTATAGAACAATTCGATAGAATCAACCATTTTCATGTTACATCAAATAAGCAAGACTATGTTGGAAGCTCCCATTGAAATCATGTCACTATCATACATTGAATTTTTTATCATCTACTCTCCTAATGCACCGACTAAGGTATTTCCTGAACATGTATTGGAAAGTACTTCTTCTCCACTCGAACAAGCTCATCTAGTTTTCGAAACTAGCACCCCGATTAAAAGGCTTAAAATTAATCGCCCAGCTTTCGAAATGAAATTAAACTGTCATCGCAAGCAGAGCACAGCTCTCTGAAATTAATACACCATAACCAGAGTGAGTGGATAGTATCGGATCGGATACGGATTCGGATACGGATACGAATCTTGGGTAGCGGGAATCGGACGGGCAGCACCCGGAGGCGGGGGCGGCGGCGTCGGAGGCAAAGTGCGATAAAATTTATTGACATTCTGCCAACTGTTGCAAACGATACGCTCGAAGTTTAACGATGCGAAGTAAAATTTTCTCCGCTGGTTTACGGGCGGGTCCTGGTGATTCCTGGAAACTAATCTGGCATGAAAAATTAAATCAATTGTTGTAATGCTATTTACAGTAATAATAAGGGTGGAAAATCGTTTTTGATTTTCCTGTGGAAATATTTTTTGGATACGGCAGGTTGGTCGGTTTGGCTTTTGGCAGTTGGATTCCGCTCCCTGTGGCAAACGTTTTTTTTTGAGGCCACATTCTTCGGGGAGTGGGAACAGCAAATAAATTACAATCATTCTAGCAGCGTAAACAGTTTATTCAAGTCACACGGTTTTCGAAGGGGACCGGATAGGGAGCTTGTTTGGTTTTGTTGGTGTGGCTGAATTTCAGTTTGACAAATGATGCCAGCTTAGGTGATAGGTTGCGATTTTTTTTTCGGTTCCTTGCTATCAACACTTTTTTTCTAATTTCTGGTAGAAATAGACCACCCAATTAAGATACTATTTCAAGATTAAATAAGGGATATTGATTTTTTTGTTTGTAATGACCAGACAGGCTCTTTTTTCAATTTAATTGGTTTAAATGACACTGTCAGATGTGTGAGCTTAACGGGATCGTAAGTCTTTTTATATATTTACAAAAAACAAATAATTAAAGAAATCCATTTGGTTTCCAAGCAGAGCTGCCAGATTATTTTTTTTGAAAATCTGTATCCTCGTTACAAAAAATCTGTTTTTGTCTGTATTGAATGAAGAAAAAGAATTTTGATAATTGATTCCCATTTATAGGCCTCCAGTAATATCTACTATAAATTCAAGCACTAAACCGGAATTTAAATTGTGTACTTGAAAGTAATCTGTAGGGGAGAGAGGGTAACAGTGGATCAGCAGGAACTATGAAACATTCGCAATTTTACACGTGTTTCTAATTCTTTACACGTGTTGCTATATTTTGGAAGAGATCTGATAACTCTATCTCTTTTAATGGATATTTGTTTGTTTTGTGATAGCCAGAGTAAATTTGCAATGATAAACATTATTCCATCTTTATGAATTACCATTCATTGAATAAATGTTTAGTCTATTGCTATTTATTGCAAATTTTATGCTCAACATTTGCCGCGAACAAAGTTTTTTGGTAACTTGTCATGGTTCTGTGTGATTTCACAATTTTCATGAATAGACCCATTGGGTAACTGTGAAACGATGGCGTATGGGGAACAGTGATTTTTGTTTGTTTTTGTGGTCTGTCTCAAAATGTCAATGGGTTCCGATTTTCCACACTAAATACTACTCATATAGTGCAAAATTAGTAAATTTGGCCAAATTTTGTAGAAATTGTCTCTTATTTCAGGATTGCAGCTAATATGCATATATGGTGGTTCGATGTTACGCGATGATATAGTGGATTCTTTCGTAAACAAACGATTTTCACCTCAATATAACTTTAATTCAAAGCGTTAGGATCATTCTTCGTCAAAACAAAAGAATAAAATTTATAAGTAGAATATTTCACTATAGACGACATCGTGTTTCATAGTTCCTACCCATGGGGCACACTGATACATTTTACCACCAACTGTTTATTATCCAAAAAATGTTATTTCCCGTGAATTTTACCAGCTGGAAAAAATATATGTATTAGTTAACAACAGAGTGGCACTATGTATCACTTTTGATTACACAAATAACATGTATTATCATCAAAATTAAATTGTAGAAAAAATGTGTTTCATTGTTACCCTCTCTCCCCTACATTTCCCGACTCAAGTTTTTAATTTTTTTGAATATAAAAAGTGTTATGGTTAATTTGACAATTATTTATTGAAGAAATGGCCATAGTTAATGAAAAAGCTTTCAGAAAGGGTCCGCCAAAAACGTTGTCAAATTCCTAAAATCTGTGTTAATCTGTATTCTGTATCAAGTCTGAATCTGTGCTTAAAAATCTGTATAAATGGCAGCTCTGTTTCCGAGCTCTCTCTCTCTCTCTCGAAGCAGGGGTGACATTGCGCATCTTGAAACGAAAGGTTTGTTGTATACAAGCTTGTATGATTGAATGTAATTCGAATTGGTTGCATAATGTGGCCTCAGATCATTTTGTTGTGTCGTGCATAGACTGAGTGGATATTTACTGCTAGTGATGGTCAAGTCTTTGTTCCCCGGTGCCTAGGCTGGTGCAGTGAATCGCAGATTAGGATACGCCGATATAGAGCTAAGTATTTTTGCATTTTCTTTTTTCCCAGTCGGTCGCTACTTTCTAGATCCCTTTCCTATGAATACATGGTTCATCTCTCGTTTGCACCATGTTCTATCCTCGTTCCTACATGGCCGAGCGCGAAAGTACATTGGACGGGAATGATAAACGCACTGATATTCCCATGAATATAGCGGATGGCTCTATCCCATTTGGCATAATGTCATTTGGCATAATACCCTTTGGCATAATGCTATTTGGCATAATGACCGTTTGGCTTAATGACCATTTGGCATAATGGCAATTTGGCATAATAGTCATTTGGCATAAAGGTGATTTAGCATAATGGTAATTTGGCATAATGCCATTTGGCATAATGGTCATTTGACATAATGCCATTTGGCATAATGCCATTTGGTATAATTCCATTTGGCATAATGCCATTTGGCATAAGGGTGAATTGTCATAACCAATTAGCACCCCGCATTTGCTGAATGTGCGCAAACAAGGAGAATGCCTATGCGTTATGAGTGCAGGGAGAATGGTTATTGACGGTCCAGGAAAGATCAACATGGTCTACAAGACATTCGACTAGTTTATTTCGTCTGCGTTTTACTATCGAGGGGAGCACTGCACCAACGACACGACCAGCCACTTCTTGTTTTTTTTCGAAAAAAAAGTCTCCGTGCGATTTACCGCCAGTTACCAGTAAATTGAGTCACCCCTCGGTACTGCCAAAAACACATTACTCAGGCAACACTGCTTCGGGAATCAACAACAGTTAGTAGTGGTTGTTGATGAGTTGCCCAAGGTAACCAGACAACGGATTATTATTGTTATCTTTTTACTCAGGAGAGAAGAAAATTTTAAAGCAGTTCAAATACAATACGGAAGTTCCACTGTTATGCTGATTTAGGCCCGATTCCTGCACCCTCGCTTAACGGTTAAACTAGGTTTAAACGTACTTGTGAACCTGGTTTAAAAGTTAAGCGAGGGTGAAGAAATCGGCTCTTAGTAGATTGTTTATTTCAGCAGCTGCCTGTATAATTTACTTCAATGGCACGAAAACCTCAGAATACGACGGGCGGCAGCTAGTTTTACCTCGATAGAATGAACCGTTACTCGCCAAGAATTGATGTTTACATTAACATGAAAAGGAATGTTTCAGTTGGCTATTGAAAAACGTGATAAAATATCGTCCGGCACAGTCAAGAAATAAAAAAAAATGAAATACTTTCGGAGTATGACTGCTTTGCATCTGAAATAGTCACAGTTGTATCGGCCACATCGTAAGGTATTTTGTACAGTAATAGCGGTAATCGATTATACGCATTTACTACGTTGTTTTCACCACTTATCATTACAGCATCGGCGATTCTGTTCTGGAAACGGGGTTGAATAAAATGCAGGAAATTCTGGGTAGTATATACAGGTTCATCGTAGTGATTATATTTAACCTTCCGGCAGTCGCGTTGGGGCACTGAGGACACACTGCTCTGAAAATCTAGCGAAATCGTCTTAGGGCACCGGCGGTTGCTCGTTCAGTGGGCCATAAGCGACTACTTCTAGAGGGTCAATATCTTCCACGAGCCATCCTGACCAACATGAAACATATGCGACCGGAGCGTGTTGTTCCACAACGGCAAGTTTGACAAATTTCGAGGATATGAATAGTTGAAGCAGACAGCTTGCTATGGATTGCATTCTAAGAGATTCGCGAAGTCTAATTCAGTGCATCAAGGTTAAAGCGCATTCAGATATAATCTCGCCTTATTTATACCTTATTAAAACAATATCCAAGTGAGCTCCAGTAATGGCATGTCTATCTAGAGTAATCGATTTGTTTTCCTTTATGCTTCGTTCACTTTGTTCTTGGGCTATTGGTGATAACAGCTGATTCACTATATCATGTGCGGCAAATGGGTCTTTTTCATAAAAAAAAATTGTTGCACCATCACGAACCAAAACATCACTTGTTGTGGGAGCGTATCCATATAAAGTATTTAAGCTGTATGAGGAACGTGGTACAATACTGAAATATACCAAATGTAGATCTTCTGATATATTTATAAACCGTATTTTAGTTCTTAACCTTCCGATAGTCGCGTTAGTGCACTGAGTGCACGCTGCTCTGAAAATCTAGCGAAATCGTTTTGGAGCACCAGCGGCTGCCCGTTCAGTGGGCCATAAGCGCGACTTCCGGAGGGTTAATGACGTATTTGTTTAAAGTTCTAGTTTTAAAATTGTGTTCACAGCATTTTTTATTATATTTTGTAATATATTCCCCATCATTCTGCATTACGACGTATCGCTTTTTAGAACGAATGTGGTTCGCATTTTCAATAACGGCAACAAAATCAAACGGGAGCCTTCTTCGATCAAACCACATTCGTTCGAAAATGTGATCCGTCGTAATGCAGAATAAGGCTGATTTTATTTTTCAATTACACAAACTATAAGTTTTCAAATTCATTGCTCTATAAGTGGATATCAACAACCATGTGGCTGTTATCGTCATATGGCATGAAGACTTGAGGTGTTTTGGGCAAGACTCCTATTATTGGCTACTCGTGAATGTAGCTCACTATATCCTTCGAGACTGGTAGGACGGCCTAGAAATCACTAGGAATTGAACCTAGTACAAGTCAGAAAATAGTCCCTTTGCAAAAATTTGTATCCATTTCAAGTGTCCGTTTCCAAGGATTTGGTAATGTTGGTGGCCTTCATTAACATTGCAAAGGCGAAACCTTATGCAGCACTATCGGCACAGTGTTTCGCCGAAATTATCAATCTAAGTTGCAGCAATCAGTTCTCCGGTCCATGGCATAGATCTTGCACATGTGAGACTTGACTAGTTCCGTTGGGTTGAAAACTATGTCCTCATCTTCACCGGTGGCCCCCAGTCATCCAAAACTATCACAATACATGAAGATGTGTTCGCATTTTCTCAGAAAATCAATTATAGATCATGTATAGATCGCTGAAAACAGTATAAATATTAGTGCACTTTAATCACAGAAAAAAGTTATTTTTCCTTGGTTTGAAAAATAGTTTTAATTACTATTATTACCTATTTTAAAAAGCAAACGGTTTGTTTTCTTGTCCATTTGTTTTTTCTTGCGTAACCAAGCGATGCAACAAATTATTTGGAAAAAATAACAACAGCCTATTCAGTGTTCCTAGTTTCATACATTATTTAACCAAAAGTCATATTTGACAGTACCAGTTACTTGAGTCACTGAGGGGTAGTGAGATTTGCGATACAGTTTTGGATTGCCAGTGTCTAGTCGTGTCGTTGACTGCACCTTCCCTTTGGTGTTTGCTCTGATGACAAGCAAATCAGAATCTCTCTATAGAGCAGTATTGTCTAAGTTTATCGAAATTGCTGATGAGATCGACGTTGAATTGCATCCAGAAGTGATTTTAACAGATTTGGAAAGGCTCTTATCAATGCGTTTGCCGAAGAGTTCCCTGGTTCAAGGCATAATGGATGTTTTTTTTTTCATTTAAGCATGAACTGGTGGAAATATATCCAACAAAATCGTTTGTTGCAGATTTTCAACAAAAATGAAAACTATTTTAATACATACAAAAAAACCTGTTTTAATCCATCTGGCGGTTCAATTATGCCTTTCTCATTTCTATAAACTACGGCTCGGTGGCAGGTTATTTTCAACATAATTGTGGAAATGTCCATTACATTCTTAGTACACTTTGCACTTATACACAATGGCTTGCCAGCCACGAACTTGATGAGATACGTGTCGACGCTGAAACACTTGAAACAAAAAAATATCATATATAATAAGCCTAATCAGCATTAGTTCAATGTTATCTGCTTGCTAACTTATTTTGTCATGCGGGGGTGGGTGTGTGAGGAGGGCGAAAATCCCATGAACGAACGACTCCCCAGCTTAATTTGGTATGCTTTGTGATATGGTGGTGGATTAAAGATGATGGGGTTGGGGGGTTATGAGGGCTGGGTGGGGTGTTGGTCTGAGGGGTGATTTAAGGAGATTTTAAAGGGAGGGGAGTGAACAGTAGAGGGGGAGGGTAACTCCTCCCCGTATACCCTCAACTACGTGCCTGTTAAAATCCAGAAACCTTATGCCAGTCAAAAAAAAATATTAGGATTAGGTTGACGGTTTTCAGAGTGATTTCATAACCTTTCTATATGAGAAAGGCAAAAATGTACCAAAATCGCAAAAAGTAAATTTTTATCAATTTTTTTTTTTTGAGTTTGCATCAAATCTCGACGTTTCATGCACCTTAAAGACATCTGGCATTAAAAATAATAATACTATTTTAAAATTTTCCTATAGTTTATATGGGAAATTTCTGTGTAGCCGCACTCTTAAACCCGTAATTCCAGAACCAGAATTCCGATCGATACAAAAGTCAATAGCAGCCGATGGGAAGGTTGCACTTTTCATTTGAGACTAAGCATGGGCCAGCCATCTCTGAGAAAAATGAGTGACATTTTTTACACATACGCACTTACACACACACATACACACATACTTTTTCCTATCTCGACGAACTGAGTCACTCAGACCCTCCGGCCCGGGATTAGATTGACGATTTTCAGAGTAATTGCATAACCTTTCTATATGAGAAAGGCAAAACAGAGGCTCTCGCATTTTTACCTGTCGAAAATATATCTGACGCCTACGCAAACATCAAATCATCAGCACCGACTGAACTTACTGGATTTTTCAAGTATGTTGAAGAATATTATGTGTTAGGCAAATCCAGACTAACAACAAAACCAGGTCGAGTAGGGGAACGCGGGGCAAGTCCGACACCTTAAGCGCAATAATTTTTCAAAAATTCCACAAAGTTCCTAAAATTGTATATTGTGTGCATAATCCTTGTTTAGGTGGTTCTTAACAAAATATAATTTTTTCAGCGTTTCAAAAAATTGAATTCATTAAAAATTATTGGTTGCCAAAAAATGGAGAAAAATGTCATTTTAAAAACGCTGCGGGTAAGACCGACACCCCAAAGGGGCAAGAGCGACCCCCTTTTGAACTTTCTTTTTGTCCAAATTTTTCCATTAAAAATGTATTGTGTATGTGTGATAAAGTGCAATTATGTGTATATGAGTATGTGTGATGCAAACGCATACTTTCTGTAGTTTCATCGCGTAGCAAGAGGAAGAGCATTCGAATGCGTGGTTTTATGAATAAATAATGTTTAACGCATGGTTTATATTATGGTACGGGTTTTCTCAAGTAATTCTTTCGAGCTTTATTGCCACTTGTATAGCCATTCTAACGAGGAAGAGCTATTCTGCAAGCAGATTATATACGCTGTTACTAGGACTCATTCACTTAGAAGTGACGCACGCTTCGTAGTAAGCTATCCGGTTCGTGTTGTGATTTTTCGGAACACTGTTGATCAACAATCCGACGGTCAATGAAATTTTTTCATCAATATCATTTCAAAATCTCATATTAGATTATACTTTTCGTTTTTTTTTTGTAATATTATTATGAATCACGTTCAATTAATTTTTAATTTTTTTTGGTCGGCTTGAGACAATACTGATAAATAAATGCAAAAACGTAGTTTCCGTGTATTTCAATTATTAACATGACGTAATTATAGTATAATTGAACACAACAAATATACCCAGTCGTTTGTATCGAATCAAAAACGAACCCAATTATCTAAACACCGTGTCGGTCTTACCCCACCCAAAAACTGTCGGTCTTACCCCAACAGCGCCCATTTTTGTTAAATGCTCAATTAACAGTATTGAAATACTCAAACTTATCTTCAATACATACAAATAACGATATGGAGAGTAGAATAGAATGTGTGACAAAAAAACTGGTCATTTTCAAAGCTTTTGTGTCATTAAAACCTTAAAATGTATCAACTAAAAATAACATCCAAAAGCGCATCAACTTTGCTTTCGCTTGTTTTGTTTATTTTGTTGACGTTTATGAACCCATATGGCATCGATATGTATCGAAATGCCAAAAATAATCGTACTAATAATATCCTGTCATTATTGTATGATTTAAAATTTGATATCAGGGAAAAGTCGTGGGGTGTCGGGCTTACCCAGGGTGTCGGGCTTCCCCCCAGTTCCCCTACATACAACGGAACCTTTGTATCCTCCTGATCTTTGGTCGGTTTACCGAAACGTGAAAGATGAAATCCCACGTACCACCAACCAAATTGAAGCATGGCGCGGTCATTGGAATCGTCTGGTGGGTCGCAATACTGGTCTGATACATATCATCGAAGAACTGAAACTAGAGGAAAAATTTATCGCTTCACAAATCTTGGCGCATATGTCACTAACCTCCGAGAAGAAGCGTCGTACTAAAAATTATTTGACGCGAAACTGTGCAAAATTGTTACGAACTTACAAACGTTTGATACTATTGATTACCTTCAAGCAATAGCAGCAAATCTGGGCTCGCAACCAAGAAGATTTTTTTTTAATTTTTCTAATCCCTATGACGGTGAATACGAATAAAATCATTGAATATAATTTATTTTGTTTTAATTTGCACATAAACTATTGAAAGAAACAGAACCAGAACAAATGCTTAGTTTACTGAATTTATTTACACAAGGATTTTAAAAATAAAATTTGCTTTGAGTAAGATATCATAAATTGTGGAAATATGAAATCAGGAATTTGCAAACTTTCGCATTAAAGAATAGCTCATAATTAAAAGAAGGATGAATTTTCAGTAAAGTATGTCATTTATCTCTCAATAATTAGGATAAGTACAGGCTAGATAGTTCGGTACAAATCATTGATGATTTTCCCTTCTTTTAAACGTGAACTGTTCTTAAATAGAAAGATTGTTTAAATTTCTATTTAAAATTTACGTAAGTGGAATGAAATCCTTAGATGCTTACTTGTCGTTAATCCAATGTTCACTTTGCCAAATAAAAAAATATATTAAATAGAATTATGCCAAATGGCGTTAGGCCAAATAGTCTTTATGCCAAATGGTCATTATGCCAAATTGCCATTATGCCAAGTCACCTTTATGCCAACTGACTATTATGCCATATAACCATTATGCCAAATGGTCATTATGCCATATGACATTATGCCAAATGGCATTATGCCATATCACATTATGCCAAATGGGGTGGAGCCATAGCGGTTATTCCCCTGATTCTTCCGATATTCCTCCCATAAAAAACATCCAGCCAGCTCAAATGGACCCTGGGTGATCTACTTCCGGCCCAACTCATAATTGATGAATATTTTAGAGCTAACGGCTCATTACGCGGCTTAACTAAGATAACACGTGTTCAAGCTAATAAGATACGTGCTACAATGAATGACCTCGACCAGGCAAACCAGATTGCTAGGTGTGAGCGTTCTACGAAGCAATATAGGGTATACGTACTTTCTAAAGCAGTGGAGATCGACGGGGTCGTCGCCGATCCGAGTCTGAAGACTTGTTGAAGAACACTGCACAAATTTTCGCTACTAATTTATTTAATTACAGAACAAAGGAAAGGACACACATGAACACTGATCACGTATACTGTTTATTTCTAACTGGTTTCGATGATGAAGCCGTTGATCATGCAGTCCGATGAGATCGTGAACAAATTGAGCGACGGATAGAAAGGTCACTGTAATCGCCGGATCGGTGATCTCCACTGCGATAAGGGGTAATTGTACTGTGGTATCGCGCTGTAGGATAAACCTACCGATTTCCGAGATCCTGTTCAGCCACTCTACTTTACTGGCTTCTTTACTGCGTACTGCTCGATGCTGCAGTGCGCGACCATCGGCATCGAGGACGGGAGCCTTGTACTCGACTCGGTCAACTGCTGTGCAGCCGGCGTCGATAATGCAAGACCTGAGCCCTGGTCTTACCACTCCTACTGCTATTACTGCTTCCGAATCAACTGTTTCGGCTGTTGGAACTACTACTATGTTCGAACTCTGTCGACTCTCTTCGGAGCTTTCAGCTGGAGGTACCTGCACGGACGGGGAAACAGATCACTACCTGTCGACATGAACAAATGGAATGCTACTTAACTCGGTTTTTTTGGGGTGACGGACTCCGATTACGCTGCCCACTGCTTCAGACATGTCGCTTGCTGAATGTCATGGTAGTGTCGTATTGGAACGATAATCGTACACTATTCGTAGTGATAGGCGATATAACGCAGGCTTCGAGACTTCTGAGTCTTGATGACATGCGTCGCAGGTAGTAACTCCGGGTGAAACACAGGCCAGATGGCGATGAAGCGGTAAATTTCATGTGGACAGCAGCGTTGAGAATTGATTCCGAGGATCTGCAAAAGAAGACCCCCATCTAAATCGAGAACTCGAGGGTCAACGGGTTACACGTAACTTATATGTATCCCCCTGGCTATATAATGGAAGTTAGTTCTATTCAAACGTTTTCCCCATTGGGGGCGTAAATACTCATTTGTTGCAGTATTCAGTTTTTCGTTTAAGAGCATCGTGGATTTTTTGGAATGTGGCAACGGATGATGGTTCTACGGAGTTATCAATAAAACTAAAAACGATTCTCTAGCCAACGGTTGACGACACAACACATCTGTTGGAAAGTGCAAAATGGTTGGAATCTAGACAACAAACATGGATGTATAACGTAACATAATTTTCGGCTCCCGTAGCGTGGGCGGTACGTGGAATCACTGAGAACTGACATACAAGTAAAGTTTTCAACTGGTGTAAGAAATAAAATCGTCACTTTGAAATGACAACAGCAAGTAGCAACTTGCCACTGGTCGGCGCTTCGATCGCCCAGCAATCGTTAAACGGGACTTGTGTGCAAACTTGGATACAATGGTGATTCACGCATGCGAACCTGTATGCAATGGTGATTTTCAACGTATTTTCATTTAAATATTTACACAGGTTTTTCGGGAAAGCTTGTTCTAGCTTATATGTCTGTTCTCTGTGGTGGAATGTACCACACGCTGCCGGCAGTTGCCCCCATGGGGTCTATAGCAATTAATACAGTTGCAGTCAGATGACGAGAGTAATTCAATGCCCATCTTGCGAGACTTCTTGGGCAGTGACTATTCCGGGCAAAGTAAATTGATGCTCGCAATGCAAACGGAGGAAAAGCAAACCAAAATGATCCAGCGGCTATGAAGTACCGCTAGCTGCCAAATGTGCCCCAGTGGGGGCTTACAATTGATCGTTGGTTAGCGGTTGCGAGGCCTGATGCTGATTGTCCCGAATGGTCAGTTTTGAGGATAGTAGACTCCAGAGGAATACAATTGATAGATTGATAGACTTATTGTTTGACTTGATTAAATTGTGTGCTTTGAGCGGATGTTGGGACATTCGGAAGCACCCAAGTGTTAATTGAAAATAGAATTAATCCTCCTCTGAGGTAGATAACGCTATGTTATCGCGAATCAGAGCCAACTCGTCAAGCTCACGTTTGGCGCCGACGAAGTTGACAACATTATCACACATCACCAACGCAAGTATCTCTCTCCGAGCGGCGAACCGCTTGAAAGCAGCGAGGAAGGCTGCATTCGTCAGGTATCCAAGAAGCTCTAAGTGAACAGCCTTTGTTAACAGACATACGAAAATCGAGACAAAATCCTTTCTTGGAGCAGTTCGTGGGATGGGGTAAACTACCTGAAACGGTCCGCAATAAACGAGGCCTACTTTAAGAAACCGTGTCGCAGGAGTAACTCGCTCAGAAGGTAAATCAACCATCAACTGGTGTAATACTCGCGGCCTGCTGCGGACAGGGCCGGCGGAATGCGTGGGTAGTATGGGTAGTACTACCCACTGGAAAATTACCGAGGGGGGAATTACCTACTCGAAAGTTTGGAACAAACCAAAACCTAAGATTAACCAGGAATGTGTCTTGCGAATAAAATGACAAATTTCTTTGCTCTACAACTTAATTTTTTTGAGAATATGGAATTATAATTAGGATTTGTTTGAAATTTGGAATTATTTTTTATATTTACACCCATGAGAATACATTTTGACAAATCTACATCTTAAAACAAATAGTTCAGATCGATAGATAAATAATATTAATGCAATTTTATTCAGACTATGGGATACAGTTAGAAATATTTTTAAGGATATATGTTGATATACAATTTGCATTTTTTTTTTAAATGAGCAGTCATTTGATTAAAAATTGGAACGAGGAGAAACAATCACTAGACAATCAGTAGACTTTTTATAACGAACGCAAAAGATTGTTGATTCCAACAAAAAGGACAAGGATAAAAAGAAATTAACCTTGTAGCTTTGTATCAAACAGAAGATCACTATCAGGACATCATGAACCGGATCGCAGACTGGTCTCCTTGGGTCCGATGGGAACTCTTGGGATCACATTTGCAGATAGCTGTTAGCAAGTCAACCAAAAGAGAAGATATAAATAAACTTGGAGGATAGCCAGCACATCTCGGACTAGATCCAGGCCGAAGGGATTCGTTTACCGGACATCTGGTGTTACATACATAGAAAAAATCATGTAAATTTACATCTCCTGACCATGACATACATTTACGAGCATAAAAATTATATAGCTATAATTTTACTCCACATATGACGTGTGTTTAAAATGTGGAGGAGTGTAATTTTATGGCACTGCGCATGGAAAGTACACCTTTCATGTTAAATTAGACAGAACACGGTTATATATCGTAATTTCGTCAATTACGATTTGTTAGATTGTGGCAAGTTTCGAATTACCTCAACGGTAAAATTCACATTTTTTTTTGGTGTGTAGAATACTAGGTGCACGACCCGATAACATGTTTAATGTCGCGATAGCTGTCACCGCAAGCGTATATAACACTCTCCACGACCACAATACGCCGGAGATGCGCATTCAACGTATAATGATTGGACATTACCCGAGATTCCACCCGAAGGAAGTCACGACCTTCATCCTTCCTTTTTAACCAAGGTTGGTTGATGCCTTTGGGATTCCCAAACTTCCATAATCCTACGAAATTTGCCAATTTTCGAGCGTTCTCTGACAAGAAATACTAAAAAATTGTGCGATCAATCACAAATATTACCTTCTAATGCCTAAGTGTCCGCCTTCTCATTACCACTCTAATCTAATTGCCACTTCTCATTACCCGGAATAGAACAATGCGAAAGAACCCAAACTAATATTTGTATCAGGCAATCAGGAACGATTTTAACGTAAAGAATCTAGGAACGCCCATATTTCTCCAGGAAAATAAGGAGTGCTTTCCATGCTCCATCGATCGTAGCGCCTACTTGGAACTGTGACGATGTGGACATGGTCGTATAAAACCGTAAGTTTTGTGGGGAAAATGCTTAGCGCGAGTATTTTTGTGGCAGATAAATTTGTGTGTTTGAAGAACAATTATTACGTTTATATACATTACAATAATTTGATCGCGACACCTCTATCATTTGAATGTCAATCTACGTGAAATGCTTAGGATTCTTAGTTCCGTGTATTCCGATCAAAGGTCGAATCGAGTACACAACGTAGAGCCCAACTGTAAGACGAAATATTGTTTCTCACGTTAATCCGTTGACGAACCGGTGCCAATAACCACGTTTTTCCGTTTTCATCAAGTTTTTTATTTGCGTTTCTAACGTCGCGTATATTTGGAAAAATTTGTGCAATCCGACGTTCAAAAAGTCCTCATGTGTAGGACCTTTTCGCATACAATTATGACCACTCTCTGACAACAACGAAGTGGGAAACCGTCCACGGTTGTTTACGCCGAGTATTCGTTTCGTCTG
Organism: Topomyia yanbarensis; assembly: GCF_030247195.1. Classification (NCBI taxonomy): domain Eukaryota; kingdom Metazoa; phylum Arthropoda; class Insecta; order Diptera; family Culicidae; genus Topomyia; species Topomyia yanbarensis. The sequence goes on from NC_080670.1 coordinate 54,954,975, forward strand.
ACCATTCATCGCAGCGTAGAGAAACCAGCCAGTCAAAACGTTGTATACTTCCACCGGAGAAATTTCTTATTTTGATTCGATTGTTTCGAATACAGTGGACGCGTAGCTCTTTCGATCAATGAGCACACTAATGAGGTAGAGTACAACGATAAATCTAACGCGCTGATAGGTATTCGTGTCATTTCCACTGTATTCAAGATGGTCATATTGAAATTGTCGCAAATACCATGCAGAAAGATGGATCGGTTATCAGAATGAAGACAACTCCATGACATGTCGTGGGAGTTGAAGTCTTCTAGAACCAGCTGAGGTGCGATGTATATGGAAACAATATTAATAAATCTTTGTCTATGATTCAAATTTAACAAGCGACAACTTGAATACTCCGTATCGAGCAAAGGCTAATGCGATTGAAATAATAGCACGTTTTGATCCCCAAAACGCTCCTCAGTATTGTTTTTTCGGTCATAGCGAATAATGTTAAAATTGAGGAAGATCTAAGTCAGAAGTAAACCAGGTTTTACACTATGCAAAAATAGGAAAATAATAGGACTGAAATATAGAGACACTTGGAGTGTTGGATGTCCCATGTGGACTTTCCGAGACCAGGAGCCACTTACTTCGGTTTTGTAACAGCACCCATCAAGGGACACTTTCAGGCCTTTACGAAGAAACTTGGAAGCTGTTCCCCCTGCTGATTGTCAGCATATCGCTCCTAAGTGAACGAGGAAGCGTAGAAATTAGTCGTGGCCGGTGCTTCCATTAACATTTCTTCCCAGTCTTTCTCAAAAGAATGCTTTTGTTTTTCTCCGTATACCATATATGCAGGATATATCGACAGTTCATATCGAGTATCACCACAGAAGAAAAAAATCTCATGATCCTCTCCGCATTTTCCGTACCGTACCTTATTTCTACAATGGGCCCATTATATGCGACGAGGGCAGTTCATGTTCCACGGTACAAAAAGGCGACCAAATAGACAAGCCCCGTTCAAAAGGAAGAACAAATCCAGCAAAAGGCTCGAAATGAAGCTGATGGAAAATAAGTTTTCTTATACTCCTCGATTTTTGCTGAACGCAATTGCTTGCATACCAGAATTTTCACTGATTGAAGCACAGGGATCTGGAATGAAATTAAAGACTACACCATCAATCTTTACTTCCCGGGTGGGTACGTAGACAAAATGCTTTTTCGAACAGTGATCGAGTGTTGTTTAGTTAGATCACGCGATATATCGATGATGTTAAATGGCTTTGGTCGGGAAGTAGACCATCCAGGGGCTGGTTGTATTAGATATAATTTGCTTCAAAAATGAGACCTATCGGCATTACTTTTGCCACCGGAGAAATATTCAAATCGACCTCCACTAAACTTGAAAGCATGTCGGTCGTCGGCGATACCTTACCATTAGTCAACACTACCATGCGGGCTGCAGTACCTGCGAAAGGAAGGTTTTAAAGAAAGGAACGGAAAATTATTGCAATGAAATTTAAAAGAATGGAGTAATTGGTACTTTGATGTGGAACATTTGTAGTATCTGTATGCAACAAACACATTTTCGCTGAGCCGTCGGACATACAGCCCTGTTAACAAAGGGTGTTTCCAAATAGCCACCAGATATTATCAGGGAATTTTCATTTTCACTTACACACGCCATTGCTGAACTTTCGTCAGTACGGGGAGAAATCACTCCTAATCTTACTATCCAGTCGGGGAAAAAGTATTCCGCCGGCCCTGGCTGCAGAAACACGACACGCATTCGTGAACAACTGCATTAGTCAAGCGTCTGATGCGGGTAGGCCAATACCTTTCGCGGACGCTAGCAATCAAGAGCTGCGAACCCGCGTGAAAATGTTTCAGATGATAATGTACTAGAATGAGTTTACTGAGTGGATGGTGGCGATTGAGGACGAATGGATGTTTTCGGGATGTCGATACTGGTGTGTGACGTAGACGGTCACTAGCTTGCAAGAAACCTTCGAGGAGAATGGGGTGGATATGGACTTTTTCTGAAGATGACGATACTGGTAAGAAACGGTGCGGCAAATGCGTGGGAGAGCATAAGGATGACTCTCACGGCAGAAAAATTAAAAAGTGTATTCACTGCGGGGGCTCTCCGCATCCTCTTAAATTATGCCCTGCGTACAAGTAGCGCGGGGATCAAATTTAACGCTCCCTTTCAGGGCCGGCGGAAAACGTGGGTAGTATGGGTAGTACTACCCACTCGAAAATAACCGAGTGGGTAATTACCCACTCGAAATTTTGAACCATTTCAAAAAAATTAGATGTGCAACGCATGTATCTCGCACTACACACATTTGAAAACATCTATGTATCTCACCCTATGCTTACTACCCACTCGGGCGTGAAGTGTTTCGCCGCCCCTGCTCCCTTTAGGAGCTTTCTTATACAGAAAAGCTAAAGAATGTTTCGCCATTGGTCCTATCCAAAAATTCCTTTGCTCTTTTGGCTCATGTTAAACAAGAATCGAACAATCCACAAGAGTAGACATCTTTTGTTAACCCGGGAGAATCCAGGAAGAGGGGAAATTTCTCTTCCCCTAGTCTACCTCGTAAGGGTTCCAATGTGTCCTTCTCTGAGAGTGCGCCATCTACAACCAATGAATCCAACGGAAGTGCTGCCCTAAAGCCGAAGCCAGTTGCTCCCGGATTTGGAAATTTGAATTCCTTTTTCAAACAGATACTCAGTCCAGTCCTTCAGTCCAGTTTTCTGACATCGTGAACTTAATTTTCACAGCTTTTAAAGGGAGCGTCTGGTGTAAAACATAAGCATAAGAGATCGCACGTGGTTGCTACTCCTTTATTGACCAGAACCCATTAAGATTGCAAAATGTTCTTTGGAACAACATACTTGGGAATAACACGATGAGCCACATTGTACAATCTATATTGATCCATGCATGCTGATCAATACCGACGCAGGCCACGTCCGAATGCAGATCTTCTGGGTAAGGAAGGAATGTTAGTCCGATACATGTTGCTGCTAGAGACCGAGGAATCCTCTGCATCTCCACATATATCACGGGAAGGGAAGATTTGTTAGTAAGTGTGCCAGTAGCGTTATCATGTAAAAATTGCTCTGGGTAGCCGGCTGCCGAGAATTTGGGAGATTCATCATTTGTTGCCTTGATGCGATTGGTTAAATATGCAAATTGAACTCCGGAAGCCTTCTATCAGGAGTATTTCTTATATTTCAATAAATCAGTATCGTTCAATTTTCCATCACGCCTCGTATGTTTTGCGTATTCTGCTGCGTCTGTTTAAAGTTTTCCCGGCGATCGTTAAAAAAAAATTCCTAATCTTAAGTATTTGTGAACGATTCCCTTTTTTCTCGTGTCCGGTACTATTCTTATAGATCGTTGGCATTGTACACGTATTCTTATAGATCGTTGAAATTGTACGTACACTGAAAAAAACCAAACGTTAATTCAAACCACTTAAAGTCCATATGAAGAAGAAATGCTAATGTTATCACGCGCACACATACCTTCAATGTGTCAACTGTATAAACTATGTATGCGCACACATAAGTTATATGTGAGTATTGTTATAGAATCAGGTTTTAAGTGCCTTATAGTTTCGAAATGTGAATGTAAGATTAATATGTCTCGTAAATATACGCATTAGGTTAATGTGCCAACAAATAGTTTCTATTTGCCTCCGCCAATTGCAAAAATCTATGTGTAAAATCAATAGGCATAACGTTTACTTTTTTTGAGTGTAGTTTCGTAGTGAGAGGAACTTTTAATAATCTTGAAATGCAAAAATAGAATGCCGATTTTAAACAATCATTTCCGCGCGCGGTTTATTTATTATTATGGTAACTACTGGTTATACTAAGTAAGTACTAGATAAGTGTTGAACATGAAACAGTTGAAAGAATTTCTGTTCTGAATGATGATATAGAATATGGAAATTTTTTTAAGTTTAAGGGGACCTAGTAGTCTGTTACTCCGCCCACTGACACAACAAAAAAAAAATTTCGTTGGAACGAGAAGGCAAAACGGATTGAGGCCTCCTTGTAAGGAAAATGAACGATTTCTGTTGAGAGAAAACACCATAAGAAATCCTAACCACCACAAAATCACCCAGTAAAGTTCAGCCAAAAATGAGCCGGAATCCTACAGGCTCCAGCCAGTACTCCGGCTTCAGTGACACAACCGATTCTAGTTAGAATCGGTTGTGTCACCGGAGCCGGAACACCAACCGGAATCAGCCGGAACTCCGGCTCATTCACGGCTAAACCCAACTGGGCAAGACATAAAAACAATGTTCACAGTTGATTGCGCCATTGCATTCCACTCAGTAGTGGAATTTTATAGTCTAATTGTTATATGTTAAAAAACCAGGCCATAGTAACATATGTTAGAAAAATAACCCGTTGTGCGATGCCGTTTTGCGTGTTCCGGCAATCGCAATGTTATACACGCTTGTGTTATGCACTCAATACATGTTTTCATCAAATATTTTCACTAGACACCACAAGAGTTCCACTTTACCTCTACACTTATAGAACTTTTTCACTTTTGGCTACTTGAAAAAAAACAGATCTATTGGGACACCAAAAATCCACTCATTGGCATTTCAGTGATGCCATAAAAAACCCCTAGTGAGTGAATCGGATACAATTCACTCTTCAAACTGAATCGGTTTGCCCATCTCTAATGTCAAGTATAACATTGTTTTTATGCAGCAGTGCAGAGCTTTCATCCCGCCTTCATAGAATGCGGGGAACACTTTCTGTTATTCGCCTGCAGATGGCGAACTAAACACGAAGTATGTGAAATTTTAGTGGCGAATTGCGCATAAGTCGAAAACTAAAAGGCAACTCTAGAGAAAATTTTCAATAGGACGTAAGTAACATTGAGAGACTCTCTTTGTTTACTTTCTCTTTCGTTTATTACGACATCATTACAACACTTTGCACTAATTTTCCAGTACATATCGAAAGCCGACGGTTTTTACTAGAGTATTATGCAAAGAGTAGAATAGTAAATGTTGAAATGGCCGAGTAATGAACAGAAGAGAGAGACCCCAAAGAGAATCTTTCATTGTTACTTACGTCCTATTCTAAATTTTCTCTAGAACTTTTCACTACCGAATAGTGAGACACTTTTTTCGATTTTTGTCACCGCACAACCGAATATCGTCAAGGCAGGGATTAGTCAAAATTCACGATTATCACAATGCCTAAGGGACAAAAAATATTCCGCCGAAAGACACCAAATTTGCACTGAATATGAATTCACAACCAAGAGCACAAAATCAAACTGCATCGCAACCGATAACGTACCTTATAAATAAACAACGAAGTAGTTATTTATCGTACATATAACAGTAAACTATCGTCCTTAACGGTACCGTAAGATATTAAAAATCGAATCCGCTGCAGATATTTTAATAAAAATAAAGATGAAAATGTACTCCCTTTGATCGACGAAGCGCGTTCTCGCAATAATCAAAATGGTTTCCTTCCTTCCTTCTATAAATGCACCTTGAATATCGCCAAATATTTCACTCAACGAGCAAATAATCAATATTCCTTTATCATCCTCACCGAAAATGCATCTTAGAGTACATATTGTAATAAAACTGGATGATTCAAGCACATGAAAACAATTTGAAAACACAAGTCTTTGATCGGCGAAACAACACAAGCCTCTCACACAGCAGTGCTCTATTAAAATTTGATAGAGCACTGCTGTGTCCAACCTTAGTAGATATTTAATATCTACTAAGGTTGGACAGACAATGGGCAAAAATCGAAAACGAAAAAAGCAGTTTTTTTCCACACCGCGAATTAGATCTTCATAAATCAGTCGAGATGTGTATCTGGTTGCGTAAAGACGTGTTGTCTCAGTCGGGAAGCTGCATATCGCTCTTCGACAGTGTGCAAAAGTCGTTCTAAAAGTTTCACTCAGTTATGTGATTTGCTAGTGATATTGTTCATTGAACATATAATTCTTTATGAATAATGGTTGCATTAAATATCCGATAGCAAACTTTCGGAGAAAATTTGTGATGCCTGAAAAATCCACTCTTGTTTATGTGTGGAAGTGTGCCTCGTCATTAATCGATGATTAAAATGAGAAGAAACGAACATGGCGAGAATAAAACAATACGTGATGGTAGTTGTGAATCGGTAGTGTGGGGAGTTTTAAAAAATCTACACATGAAAATTGTGCAATTGTATAGGACTGTCGTAGAGTGCATAACTATATGGATTATACGACCTTGATTGAATGATGACTTCAAATGGATTCTGACAAAATGGGTGAGAGAGTTCTAATTATTCTTTATTCATTATTTATATATAATATAAGGCCACGGCCGGGCAGGTGATGGGGTTTTCTGTTATAAAACGCACGCCTCCTATCTAGCTTTCGAAAACATCTCTCCGTGGCACGCACACCACTTCGCCTTCAATATTATTTGCCCGATTAGATTATTGTATATATTCTTATTGGAATTCAAGTTGTGTTCTGCTGATCACTTTGGAGTACACAGTGTGTGTTGCGTGAGAAAGAAGAGAAGAACTTTGAAATTTGATGGTGTTGGCTGGTTGCTTCATCTTCTTGAATAATGCTAACAAACATTTTCTATAACTCTATTAGCTTGAACATCAGCCAGCAAATCCCGCACGAATGTTGAATGTTGAGAGACAGGGCGATACATGCACAGTCATGGAGACTATACCAGGATGCCGCTTGCATCAATACATACTGGTATAGTCTCTGTGATTGTGTGTGTGTGTTGCCTTGTCTTTCACGGCACATGATGGGGCATTATATGAAGCTGTTTAGTTTCAATTTGTTGACAGATCGGAGAACTTCTTTAGATGGGTTCGGAACAAAGTCTCTCTTAGCGCGGTCCTGGCTTGCGTCCAGATGGTTAGTGATGGTGAGCAGAAGACCTATAAAACGTGGTATTGATGACGTAGACGATACCAAACGCTGAAGAAACTGTTACGCATACGTGCACAGAGGCAGTTTTCGTTTTTAAGCATGCTAGAATAATATATAATAGGTATATATAACAATATTTTTGGATTTTGGGCGCACACAATTTCGGTTTGGCACGACTCGCGTTGAAATCTTTTAGGCATACTTGCAGACTAGTAATTTTGTGCTCTCCGATGTCATCAACATCGAATGTTCCAGAAAGGTATTGCGGTGTAGATGTGTTGTATTTTCGTAACGGTGTTTAATCCAATATATCAATGAATTCACAGTAATTAATACATTTTTATTCATTGATTGTAGAGGTTATTTTGGTTTTGTTCCCTGTAGTTAATGTTATGTTTGTTAGTTCCATATTGATCGTCAAATTGCATGGTTTACATCGTGCATACCATGGTTGTTGTACCTGTATAATATGATTGTATACATTATATTAAGTTTATTCATTAATTCGTTATTTTTTTATGACGCCAAATTGAATGCAATAAATATACTATATAAGAATGAGAACTGGTAGGGGCTGAAACCATTAGGGTGTCATACGATTGGACAAGGCAATGAAGTATCGCATTGTCACAGTATCAGATTGTCGTATACAGTCGTGATTCGCTGGTTGGACACTCTTTAACTGGGCCGCTTTTTAGTTGGGCCTCTGCTAGTTGGACCATTGTCCAACTAAAAAGCATCTGAACGCCAAAATCTCATGTCAAATTTACTTTGACAATCTATCTACCAATCTGTCTTCTTTGGAGAGTTTTTGACATTTGTAAGTTGGTCCAACTAGCGAATCAAATTCGTTAGTTGGACAGAGGCTGTGGCCCAACCAGAGAATCACGACCGTAACATATTACCCAACTATGTTTCTACCATATCATGTCACAATCATAGTACAATATAATGTCAAATTATGTATTTAATCATATTATCGTGTCGTACTACTATATTACATTAGCATATAATAGTATCATATCTTTTATCATATATTACACTATAATACTATCATATCCTTGTATCATTGTATAAGACTATCATATTATAGTACTATTGTATCCATCATATTATAGTATTATTGTATTATCAAATAATATTAACATATTACCATAGCAAAAGATAAATTTACAGTGTCACATCATTTTTCCATAAAATCATATTTTCCTATTATATCACAATTCATTTATCGCATTTCGTACAATCTTTTTACTCGATATTTATTTCAGTATGTGCGTCTATTCATCAATTCTAGTATTTATATTGAATTTAATATATTATTCACATTTATTCATCATGCCCAGCAGTCTTCTTTAATTTTGTAAGCAAACTAGTCTTATCAACGTGATTTTCGTATATATATATATATATATATGCTATATATGCTTATATCAACTGCAGGCACATGGAATTTCATCGGTTACATTACATAATTAGTTAAAATAATTCCTTTCAGGTTGCAGACCATTATACACAATGGATATTCTATACAAGATTGTTCAATATACCATATTATATTACATATGCTAAATGGAATGCACTAAATACACTACATGTAAAAAACGATTGAAAACTGGGAGGGGATGGGAGCACCTGGGTATCATACGAATTTGGGACTGGACGAAGGAACGTGGATAGCCAGCCCGAGTCATTCGAAGGAAACTTCTTTCCTTCAAAAGGTCTTATATGAGTTTGACGCACCCTTCTCAAAACAAACCATCAGGTGGGTAAAGCAGGTATAGCGAAATCTTTTATCCTTTGACTGGATGTTATTGCTGGAAGGGATTCTTTTCCCCACGGGATGCGCGTAAGTGTCTCTGCTTACGGGCTCGCAACACCTTTTGACTTCCATTCAGTAACAGTAATAATATGAAGGTTTCATGATAAACTATTTCGGAGCTACCGTAAGTCTACCCGCATTCACTGGAAAAACCTTGAGCTGATGGTGGCTTCATATCACATCACATCACATCACCGCGAATTAGATCTTCATAAAAATCGATCAGCTTATGTAGAATTTTGTTACAGTACTGTTGATTGATTTTTATGAATATCTAACACAGGGTATGGAAAAAAACTGCTTTACGATTTTAAAGGCAAGACAACAATAGATCTTTTGTGTAATGTTAGGATTTCCTTATACATACATTGTGCACAAAAAAAATATTTTCAGTCACACAGAGCCACACATACGAGCGTTCCAAGAGTAGACGTCCAACCATTTCCAAGTCGAGGAGCGCGCGGCGAACACGATAACTTTCGATAAAATTGTGTAATATGGGAAATTCAATAAGTTTTGTAAAGCTTAGACTCTTTTTTATTCAATTCGTTTATTTGATGAAAAAAGCTTAGACTTGTAGTTAGTCGACGAACCACAAAAAAAGGAAAAAGTTCGAGTTTCGGAAAATGGCTTCATGAAAACCGAAAAATCTCATATTTTACTGTAATATTCGCTCATTTTTATTCAAAATAATAGGGGCATCCCCATAAAAAAATCAAGTCAAATCGTTGATTAGTTTTTGAGTTATCGTGTTCGCCAATTTAAAAAAAAAGGTGTTTCGAGAAAAACGCTATTAAAGAAGGATGTCCTACATCCCATAGTGTGTTCTATTTTTGAAGCAGTGGTCTGCTAAAGCGATCGTATCCTTCGATAGCTAAGTCATCAAACGAGGTCACTGATTCGATCACTATCCTACAGTGGAATTGCAGAAGTATCCTTCGATTCCTTCAAATTTTTACTAAACATTTTAAAATGTGATGTTTTCACATTATGTGAAACATTGTTAACTTCCGATATAGATCTCAACTTCCACAATTTTTTTCGAAAAAACACTGTGGCTTGCTGATCAGAGCTTTAATCGGCCATGGCAAACTCAATTATCACATGGTTACTATTCAGCGCGCTGAGTCATTTTCATATGATCTTTGTCAATCGGACTACCCAACCTCATGTCAACCGATATGCAACTGCCCAGTAATAACACGATAACGACTTCAAGTTGTCAGTAGTCCTTACATAGTCGGAACTGTACTTGGGGGACTGAAACTTAGTAACATACTAGTGTTTTTTTTAATTTAGCGCAATAAAGAGCATACGATGAACGTGCCATTTGAGTCAATATATTCTGATTCCTGATCCTGAGTTTCATATGCTCGAATCGCAACCAAAATGAATTCTCAGCGTTAGCAAAGTCATGACCCTACTTCTCCAATTAACACGCATGATAAAAAATAGCTGAAACATAGGCAATTGCTTGCGCTCACTTCCTGCGACTATGACATTATCGTTCTCATCGAAACCTGGTTACGTGATGATATATTAAACACCGAGCTAACGACGAACTACGCAATCTACCGATGCGATCGCAACTCTTCTATCCGTCAACTACGTCGCGGAGGTGGTGTTCTCATAGCGATAAAGAAACATCTAACTGGGACTATACTAACAATGCCTGGATGTGAATATTTGGAGCAAGTTGTCGTACGTGTTTCACTGCCAGGTCGATCGTTATATATTTGTTGCATTTATCGAACAGTGATCCTGACTTGTATAACGTTCACTCTTCTGCAGTCCAAAGCATTCTGGACAAATGTAATAGGCGCGATAATGTACTTGTTGTAGGTGATTATAATCTTCCTAATCTTCGGTGGATTTTTGATGACGATTATAAGTGCTACCTTCCTGAAAATGCAACCACGGAACAAGAGACGGCCATCACAGAAACTTTGGTCGCTGGTGACTTGTATCAAATCTGCTCTGTTAGCAACGTGAATGGACAGACCCTCGATTTAGCTTGCGCCAATGACACGGACGTGTTCGAACTGATTGAGTCTCCCACATCTATACTAAAGGTTGACACTCACCATAAACCCTTCGTTTTAAGACTTGGTATGTGTTCTGATGACGGTGAAGTTTTTGATACAATTAACGACGACTTCAACTTTGACTTTACTCGATGCAACTTCGATGAAGTCTCAATGGCCATTGGTGCACTCAATTGGCTTGAGATACTGGTTGGAAATGACTTAGATCAGGCAGTTGTGGCGTTCTATGATGCCATATATGAGATTCTTCGCCGTAATGTTCCTAAAAAACGTGTCAGCAGAAAAGCAGAATATAAATTTCCGTGGTGGAACGCTGAGCTTGGTCGCCTACGCAACGTAGTCCGGAAACACCGAAAGCGATATTTACATCATAGGACCGACGACAACAAAACTATTCTTCGTCAAACTGAACTGCAATATGAAATAGCCCGGAACAGTGCATTCGGTGAATATCTGAACCAAGTTCAGCGCAGCCTTCGAAATAATCCTTCGACATTCTGGACATCTATAAACAGCAGAAAACGTTCCGTGGGTGTCCAGAAAATGTCTAGCTTCGAGACAAAAATTCACAGTCCGCTGCACAGTGGCGGGTCTTCACACAAAAGTCGGACAAAACCTCAAATGTTACCTAATTTGGTTGAAAATCACAATTTAAGCTAATTTTGAGGTGCTGAGCTCATTTTTGATGTCAAAAGTCGTAAAATATTAAATGCATTTTTCCATACAGTGTCATTGAACCTTTCTTATAACTATGATCCCGTTTTCATGATAGATTTTCCGTTACTGTTCACCAATGTCAGTAATAACATAAAAAATGAAGAACACTACTTTGGATCCAGTGTATAACGTGTTGGATTACTGTAGATTGTCTAACAATTTTACACAAAACACCATGCGCCTCCATATCAGCAACAAAGCTTCAAAATCTCCTTAAATTTTTTTGCGCACCTAGGCGTGACCGTTCCGAAATGATTCCGAAATTTGTACAGAATACATTAGTGAAAAAAGTATTTTTGATCTGACCACCTCAAACATATTTAAACTAAAAAGTCATAGTTCCAAGCAAATTTACCAAATGTATTTTATTCACTAAACTCACACTTTCGTTCCTCTACACAATGAAACTAGTTGTGCTAAAATCGGATCAAAAAATTTGAAGTGAACAGAGCAATGGTGGTTTCGGAAATGAAAATCATTAAAAAGTCCGGACTTTGCTACGTTTAAACTGATGTTAAAAATCGTGTTCTTATCCAATGATCATAAAATTTTGAATATACGTCATTCAATATATGAGAAATTTAGGAAAAATATAAAATACCAATATTTCAAAAATAAATTTTTGAGGTTTTGGCCAGCCTCCAGCCACTGTGCGCTGCCGAGTCGGCGAACCTTTTTGCAGATCACTTCCGAGATGTATTTTCCAGCCCTCCTGTCTATCCATCGCAACAGTACATTGAAATATTGCCAACGGATAATATCAACCTTCCTCTTCCTAACGTAAATGATTCTGATGTAGCGAGCGCTCTGTCCAGCGTTGATCCTTTGAAAGGGCCTGGTCCGGATTGCTTGCCTCCTGTATTTATAAAGCATTGTGCCCGAGCACTTTCTGCACCAATAAGTATTATTTTTCAGCGTTCAATCTCGGAAAATATTTTCCCAATGGTATGGAAAGGAGCTGCTATAGTTCCTATTCATAAGGCTGGAGATAGGCACAATGTTGAAAACTACAGAGGAATCTCGCTGCTGAACTGTCTAGCTAAAGTTCTGGAAAAGTTTGTGTACAATGCGATGTACGCTGCTTCTTCCAACATAATCGACAAACGACAAAACGAATTTATGAAAAAACGCTCCGCCACTTCGAGCTTGATGACGTACACGAGCTTTCTAGTTCCAGCTATAGAGAAGCGTCAACAAGTGGACGCTATATATTTTGATTTCGCAAAAGCATTCGACAAGGTGCCCCACAACTTTGCTGTTTTGAAGCTGGAGCGACTAGGCTTTCCTGAGTGGGTTACCAGATGGCTGCATTCTTACCTCTCACAACGATCTACCTTCGTTAGAATTGGCACTACATGCTCAAGTGCATTCGCAACGCCAACCGGTGTGCCTCAAGGAAGTCACCTAGGGCCACTGATCTTTCTCTTATTCATCAACGACCTCTGCACCCGCATCAACTCTGAAAAACTGCTCAATGCTGATGATCTGAAAATCTTTCGTTCAATTGCTTCAGCACTCGATTCTGCTGTGCTCCAAGACGATATAGCCAATATAGAGGAATGGTGTTTGCTGAACGGTATGCAGATCAACATTGATAAATGTAAGATGATAAGTTCCGGACGCTCGGCAAATATAATGCGTTGCGAATATACTCTTCAAGCCTGTGTCATCGAGCGGGTGGATTCTATCCGTGACCTGGGAGTGTTATTCGACAGAAAACTTCATTTCGCCGACCACATTACTGCAACAACGGCGAAGGCTTTTGCAACATTGGGTTTTCTAAAACGGAACGCTGTCGATTTTGTGGATTTCTACGCACTGAAATCTTCATACTGCGCACTGGTCCGGAACACTTTGGAGTATGCTGTCCAAGTATGGGCGCCATACAACGCCGTTCAAAGTAGCCGACTGGAGCGCGTTCAGAGAAGTTTTGTACGATTTGCTCTCAGAAAATTGCCTTGGAACGACCCTATCCGTCTTCCGCCGTATAATAATAGATGCATGTTGCTAGATTTGCCAACGCTGGAATCTCGCCGCACGTTCTTGCAAAGAATGTTCATTCTCGATATGTTGTCGAACAATATTGACTATCCCGACATTCTCTCAAGGATTCATTTATTTGTTCCCCCTCGTGATATAAGAAATCATCCGCTTCTGTGGATTCCCAGGCACCGCACAGCATATGGCCAGAACAATCCGCTAGACAGATGTTGTAGCAGATTCAAAGAAACTGTTTTAGTTTATGACTTCCATACCACTAAATCTAATTATAAGTTAGCAATTAGAAAGTTTTAACATTGACACTAGCAATAGCATTAAGTGTAATCTGTACGATATATATCGAAGATGTAATAAATAATAATAAACAATTATAGTGTTCAGGCTTTTGGTGCTATTACTATAAGAAATGTTTTTCTATTTTCTGCTAAAAGCAAAATTATCGATGATTGACAATCGGTTCCAATTCGCCCCCAAGAAGTTGATTTGTTACATAATTACTACACATAGGAGCACCATAATCGCTCCACAATCCAGCAGCCGATACGTCGGTGCCTACAAACAAACACACATACGTCAGAAATCCACTCCAGAGCCCATCAGAGATGCACCTTTCCATAGGGATGCACTTTTCTCGGTGCAGTTCCGGTTTCTAAATGAACCTGTCCATTGAGGTGAAAGCTCGTATCCTGTTTGTTGTCAAAACTATTTTATTGCTTTTCGAAGTAATACCTGCCTGCTTCCCTTCGCTGGACCACCACCGCCGCCGATGGTGCGGACCTGGACACGGACGAGAAGCAAACACACCGAAAACCAAAATCTCGTCTAATCCCCTTTCTGTTTGGTCTGGAACTGAGAAACACCAACGACGCAACGGAGTGGAAGTGCTTTTACTGGATGGTGGCTTGCTTCTGCATTCTGCAGTAGGTTGGTGTTTTTCATTCTATTACCGAAAGTGGAAAACAACTTGGCTGTCGGAATTTGGCTGCGAGGCTCGGTTGGTGTGGAAGCAGCTCAGCAGCGTGGATGGGTGAAAGCCTTTCACAGTTTTATTTGCTTATCTCTGCTGGTCAATCTTGACGCCAATTGTGAAACGCTTTCCTAGAATGCTTCCGAGCCAGATTTCCGGTTTCGACGCTCCTTGTGGCTGTACCTAAGTATGTGTGGGTTCGTAGATGTGTGTGTGTGTGTGTGTGAGTGTGCACAGCTGGGAGCAATCCTCGGGGACCTAGCCTCTTCTTCTTCGAAGTTAAAAAAAATAATGGATTCGGTGCTTCATTCTTGATTTGGGCTGGGAAAATGTTTACCTTTTAGATTACAATGATTTACCTCTGTGATATGACGTTGACAAAGTGATGGTGAATGTAGTTTTAGTTAGGCTGGATTGGATTGGGCTGCTATTTCGGTTGTTTCTTCCCGGGCGATGGTGGCAATGTTTTGCTTGCAAATGGAAAAGTTTAGTCAAATGTTAAGATGGGCGGGCAGATAAGGAAACAGCTGTCAAGAGCAGTGGTGCAGATCATTAGTTTCCGGCATTAGATTGATTGGTGGCAGACCATTGTCGAATGCCGCATGTACGGGATGGAAATGGAACAGGGAAAGTGTTGCAGTTTGCTCGTAGGTTGGATTTGGTGGTGTTCCCCGGTGTAATGTGTTTCCGGAAATATTTAACGGGAGTTTAGTACTTGAAATGCTCGGATCTTTTTGAAACCAGTGCAAGCCATCATGCTTACCTAGTAGAGAACAGGAATAGATTAAGGTTTAGGAGGTACTTTTCAAGAAGTTCGATGGTGTAGGCGAAATATAATCCAACTGTACACACATCGTTCATGCATTACATTGAAGGTATTGCTATTTGTAGCACATACTATGCACACAGAAATATTCGGAAATACAGTTCACTCTGGAACCGTTTTTTTTTTTTTTTTTATTCATTTCGTTTATTTGATAGGCACAAATGCGTTAGCTTGGCGGTGCCAAATTCTTTTGTTTTTACATTTTGTATATTTTAAAACTAGGAGGTTACAATGTTGAAATATTTTTTTAAAAAAGAAAAATTTTACAGCTATCTTAAGACTAGAAATAAGATTCTATATACAAGAGAGGGGGCGAAAGATTTTTTTTATGAAAAAATTTTAAAACAAGGAATTCAATAGTAATAATTTTTAGGAAATATTTACAGTTATCTTAAAACTAACAATATAGTTTGGTACACAAAAGGGGGAACAAATATTTATGAGAAAATTCGCAGGTGTTTTAAGACTAGGGATACAATTCTATTTACAAGATGGGGGACAATAGTTTTAACAAAGAGGTAAAATTACAACTATCTTAAAACTAGGAATACAGAATACAAATTTGAACTTTTTTAGCGGAGACTTATGCTTGGTCAAGATATTCAGAGGGGGGCTGTAGAAGCAGTTGTATCAAGGACAGGGGAGAGAAAGCGTAGATGGTGACCGGGAGAGAAGAGCAAAACTTGCAACTTTCGCTCAAACGGGAGATCAGCGAAAGATTACCGCCTCAGTCTAGTAGGTCGGATTGGCGGATGGTATTCTTCGGACCCGCGGGGAATCCTTCAAAAGTCATCGGACCTTGAGTCGCTCTCGCTTCAGTTTCCGTAGTGGTAAGTGCGACGGCGGTTACATAGTTGCAGTCTGGAGCTGATCGGTCCCACAAGGCAAGAGAAAGCTTCTAAAACGAGAAATAAAAAGAGAGGGGCTAAATTGGGATATTTGTCGTTTTTAGGAAAGTATAAATAAAGGACATATAGGGGAAATCACGATTTGCCAGTATATCTCGGACTGGGACATTGGGTGGTCTACCTCGGGCCCGAAGGGAATCCTTTAACTGAGACCTGGCGTCCAAGTACCCGGCGCATACCCAGACAACGTGCTCGATGTCGTGATAGCCCTCGTCACAAGCGCACAGACTACTCTCCGCAAGCCCAATACGCCGCAGATGCGCATCCAAGGTGTAGTGGTTGGACATAAGTCGGGACATTACACGAATAAAATCCCGACCCACATCCATCCCCCTGAACCAAGGCTTCGTTGATACCTTTGGGATAATGGAATGTAGCCATCGTCCAAGTTCACCATTGCTCCACGAGGTTTGCCAACTGTTGAGTGTCCTCTGACGACAAATACTAAAAAATTCGTTGAAGCAGATTGGTCTTTCGTATATGTCACCATTTAATGCGCCCACCTTTGCTAATGAGTCGGCCTTTTCATTGCCCGGGATAGAGCAATGAGAGGGGACCCAAACAAAGGTAATTTGATAAGATTTTTCAGATAACGTACACAAGGACTCCCGTATCTTCCCCAGGAAATATGGGAATTGCTTTTTAGGCTTCACCGCACGAAGAGCCTCGATAGAGCTGAGGCTGTCCGAAACGATGAAGTAGTGATCTGTGGGCAGAGTGTCGATGATCCCAAGGGCGTACTGAATTGCAGCTAACTCTGCGACGTAAACTGAAGCGGGATCATTGAGCTTGAATGAAGCGGTGATAGTATTGTTGAAGATACCGAAGCCAGTGGACCCATCGAGATTTGATCCGTCAGTGTAAAACATTTTGTCGCAGTCGACTTCTCGGAATTTATTATAAAATATATTGGGGATCACCTGCGGGCGTATATGGTCCGGGATTCCACGAATCTCTTCCTTCATGGATGTGTCGAAGAATACAGTAGAATCAGAAGTATCTAGGAAACGGACACGGTTGGGATTGTACGAAGAAGGATTGATGCTCTGTGCCATGTAGTCGAAGTACAAGGACATAAAACGGGTTTGAGAATTAAGCTCGACGAGCCTCTCGAAGTTTTCAATTACCAACGGGTTCAGAATGTCGCATCGGATGAGCAATCGATATGAGAGTTCCCAAAATCGATTTTTTAGCGGAAGAACGCCCGCCAGCACTTCGAGACTCATCGTATGGGTCGAGTGCATGCAACCCAAGGCAATGCGCAAGCAACGATACTGGATTCTCTCCAGTTTGATGAAGTGTATGTTCGCAGCGGATCGGAAACAGAAACACCCGTACTCCATCACCGACAATATCGTTGTTTGGTACAACCTGATCAGGTCTCCTGGGTGAGCACCCCACCATGTTCCAGTTATTGTTCGGAGAAAATTGATCCTTTGTTGGCATTTCTGTTTCAGATACCTAATGTGACATCCCCAGGTACCTTTAGAGTCGAACCAGACCCCGAGATATTTAAATGTGAAAACCTGGTTGATCGTTGCACCCATTAATAGAAGCTGGAGTTGCGCCGGCTCACGCTTCCTAGAAAAAACAACCAACTCAGTTTTCTCCGTGGAGAACTCAATACCCAGCTGAAGAGCCCAAGCAGACAAATTGTCCAAGGTATTTTGTAATGGTCCTTGCAAGTCGGCAGCTTTGGGCCCTGTAACAGAGACCACCCCGTCGTCTGCAAGTTGCCTTAGCGTGCATGAATTGGCAAGACAATCGTCAATGTCATTCACGTAGAAATTGTAGAGCAGGGGACTTAGACATGAGCCCTGGGGAAGACCCATGTAGCTAAATCGCGATGTTGTTAAATCGCCATGCGAAAAGTGCATGTGCTTTTCAGACAACAGGTTTAGCAAAAAGTTATTTAAAATTGGCGAAAGACCATGCTGGTGCAGCTTCTCTGACAGAATGTTGATAGAAACTGAGTCAAAAGCCCCCTTAATATCCAAGAAGACTGATGCCATCTGCTCTTTGTTAGCATAGGCCATTTGGATTTCTGTAGAAAGCAACGCAAGGCAATCGTTCGTCCCTTTGCCTTTGCGGAAGCCAAATTGTGTATCTGACAGTAAGCCATTTGCTTCAACCCAATTGTCGAGGCGAAACAAGATCATTTTCTCGAACAACTTCCGAATACAGGACAGCATTGCAATCGGCCGATATGAGTTGTGGTCGGAGGCTGGTTTTCCTGGTTTTTGGATGGCGATGACCTTCACTTGCCTCCAGTCATGAGGGACAATGTTACCCTCAAGAAACTTGTTAAATAAATTCAACAAGCGCCTTTTTGCAGTGTCAGGTAGATTCTTCAGCAAGTTGAATTTGATTCTGTCTAACCCTGGGGCGTTATTGTTGCATGATAAGAGAGCAAGTGAGAACTCCACCATCGAAAACGGTGTTTCGTTCGCGGTATCGTGAGGAGACGCGGCGCGGTACGTTTTCTGTACCGGGACAGAGTCCGGACAGATCTTCTTGGCGAAAGCAAATATCCAACGGTTTGAATATTCCACGTTCTCGTTGGTACTATTACGGTTACGCATACGTCGAGCCGTACCCCAAAGAGTGCTCATCGCTGTTTCTCTCGTTAACCCGTCGACGAACCGGCGCCAATAACTACGTTTTTTGGCTTTCATTAGACTCTTCATTCGCCTTTCTAACGACGCGTACTGTAGATAGCTAGCGGGTAACCCGTCTTCCCGGAAGGCCTTATATGCAGTGGACTTTTCCGCGTACAGCTCTGAGCACTCTTTATCCCACCACAGGGTGGGAGACCGTCCATGGGTATTCGCGCTGGGTACTGGTTTAGTCTGAGCTTGATTCGCACTGTCGAGAATCAAGCCAGCCAAAAACCTGTACTCTTCCTCCGGAGGAAGCTCTTGGGTGGATTCGATTTTAACGGATATCGCGGTCGCGTAACTCTTCCAATCAATGTTCCGTGTGAGGTCATACGAGACATTGATTGTTTCCGATGGTCTTGAACCGTTAGCAATTGAAATCACGATAGGCAAATGATCGCTACCGTGGGGATCAGGGATCACCTTCCACATGCAATCTAACTGTAGCGATGTCGAGCAAAGCGACAAATCCAACGCGCTTGCGCGTGCTGGTGGTGTAGGAATCCGCGTCATTTCTCCCGTGTTTAAGATGGTCATGTTGAAATTATCGCAAAGATCTTGGATTAATGTTGATCTATTATCATCATGAAGACAGCCCCATACCGTACCGTGCGAGTTAAAGTCTCCCAGAACTAGCCGCGGTGCCGGTAAGGATTCCGTGATATTACAAAGCGTTCGGTGCCCTACCGAGGCTCTAGGAGGAATGTAGATGGAAGCAATGCAAAGGTCTTTACCTTTGATTAAAACTTGACAAGCGACAATTTCAATGCCTGGTGTCGAAGGGAGGTTAATTCGGTTGAAAGAATAGCACTTTTTGATCCCCAAAAGTACTCCTCCATAGGGGTTTTCTCGATCCAGACGAATTATATTAAAGTCGTAGAAGTTGAGATTTATATCGGAAGTTAACCAAGTTTCACATAATGCGAAAGCATCACATTTTAAACTATTTAGTAAAAATTTAAAGGAATCGATTTTCGGGAGGATACTTCTGCTGTTCCACTGTAGAACAGTGATCGAATCGGTGACCTCGTTCGATGACTTAGCCATCGAAGGATACGATCGCTGCAAGGAGGGGCCATTTAGTAGTCAACTGCTTCAAAAATGTTTGCACTATAGGGAGAAAACGTATCAGAAGGCTTTTAAGAGGATCAGTAACATTGAAAGCTGTGAAAATTAAGTCCACTATGTCAGAAAATTTCATTAGTCCGCTACTGGACTGAGTATCTGATTGAAAAAAGGGGACACTTGGGGTTTTTGGTGTCCCTGGAAGTGGTGGGTACTCCTTGTTAGAATTAATATTTCCAAGTCCTGGAGCAAATTGCTTCGGCTTTTGTGCATCACTTCCGTTGGATTTATTGATTGCGGTTGGCGCACTCTGAGTGGACGACACCTTGGCACCCTTACGAGGCAATGTAGGGGAGGCTAGATTTCTCCTCTTCCTGGATTCCCCTGGGTTAACCAATGATGTTCCCTCTTGTGGGTCGTCAGATTCTTGCTCAACGCCAGCCAAAAGAGCAAAGGAATTTTCGGAAGGGACAGATGGCGAAGCATTCTTTAGCATTTCTGCATAAGAGTGCCTCGAGCGATCCTTAAGGGAGCGCTTAATTTTATCCCCGCGCTGCTTGTACGCCGGGCATGACTTAAGAGCATGCGGATGGCCCCCGCAGTAAATACACTTCTCAGTTTCTCCACCGCAAGCGTCATCCTCATGCTCTCCCTCGCATTTGCCGCACCGTTTTTTATTGCCACAATAAGTGGCTGTGTGGCCCAGTTGCTTGCAATTGCTGCAGTTTATTACCCGCGGTACAAATAGGCGAACAGGTAGGCGAACCTTATCCAGGAGGACATAGTTGGGAAGAGCAGATCCGGAGAAAGTCACCCGAATCGAGTCTGACGGAGAATAAGTTGTCTTATCATCTTCAGTTTTTGCGGAATACAATTGCTTGCATTCCAGAATTTTCACCTTTTGAAGTGAAGGGTCCTTAAAGCAGCCAACCCCGTACTTCAACAGGTCTTCGCACTTTAGACCCGGTTCGGCGATGACCCCATCGATCTCCACAACTCTACAAGGCACATACACTTTGAATTGCTTCGTAAAACGCTCGCTGCGAGCAATCTGGTTTGCCTGGTCGAGGTCATTTACTATAACGCGTATCTTATTAGCTCGAACACGTGTTATCTGAGCCACGGACGGGTAGTTGGCAGTCAGCTCCCGTGAGATTTCTAGAATATTGGGCGATTTCGTGTTGGGCCGGAAATACACCACCCAGGGTCCAGTCGAACTGGCTGGGTATGTTTTAATACGGGGAGGACTGGGGGAATCAGGGGAGGGAGTAATTTCGGGTTTATCCGGTATATCCATGGGAATATCATTCCCATCCAATGTTACTTCGCCCTCGGCCATTTAGGCACGAGGATAACACGTGGTGTAAACGAGAGATGAAACTTATATTCAGGGGAAAGGGCAGAAGTAGAGACCGATCGGGGAAAGGGAAATGAAAGAAAAAAAAATACTTAGCTTATATAGCGGCGATTCCGGCTATTCTGGTATTCACTTCACCAGCCTGGGCACCGGCGAACAAAGACTGCCTCGAACAATGGTTGACCTTCACTGACAATTTATTCTTGTTCACTTTATGCACAGCACCAGAAAACGAACTGCTTCGATCGAGAGCTCGGAGAGTTATGATTCTGGAACCGTTGATATTTCTGCTATACTTCAATGATGTACATCTAGTTCAGAAGACTCCACGACTGTCCTTCGCAAATGATCTCAAGTTTTTTGTCTAATTCGTTCAATTGAAGATTGCAGATTTCTTCAATAGCAGCCTCATGTCATTGCTGTAGTGTAACACGAACCACAAGCGGGTAAACCCGAAGAAGTGTTCGGTGCTATCATTTTGACGGAAGAAGGTTTCGATTTATTTTAACTACCGTCTACTAGAAACGAAACAAACATGGAACGCGTGAGTCACGTGAAAGGTCTGCGAGTGATTCTGGATTTTCAACTTACATTTAAACAACACGTCTCCTATGCAGTTGGTAAAGCGTCTCGAGCACTCTGGGATGCGTCTTCAGAATAGCAAAAACTTTTACGGATATCTGTTGTCTCAAATCGCTCTACTGCTCTTTATCGCGATAAATCCTAGAATATTGCTCTGAAGTGTGGAGCCCAAACTACAATAATGACGTTGAGAGAATTGAAACCGTGTAGCATCGCTTTTTACGTTTCGTGCTCCGTAGATTGCCGTGGAGAGATCCTGTCCGACTACCTAGCTGTGAAGACCGATGTCAGCTGAGCCCCTGTATGTTCGAAGGAATCACTGACTCTCTGCAAGGTCGCATAGATGCCCAGCTGATTTGTAACAAACATTCCAATGCACTAATTGTAGCATATTGAAAGCCATCACTGTTTTGCAAAGATTATTTAACCAGGTCCAGCATTCGATTTCAACGTTTCTCTACGAGTCAATGTCAATGAAACTCCAAAATTTTTGACACAACCGATTCCGTTAATCACATTTCCACCAAGATGATAGTCAAATAAGATGGACGCCTTTTTCCCTGTGGACCTTATAATCGCACTTTTTTCGAGGTTCAAGGTCATTTGGTTGACTTAACATCACTCTGCAAAAATGACCACTTGTCGTTGGAGGAATACAGCGTGTTCTGTACTTTGGATTGTGCAGTTGATCTTTAGATCATCAGCGAACGATAGCCACGGACCTTCCATGACAAATTGAAAAAAATCAATGGACCAAGGTGGCTGCCTTGCGGAATTCCCAATGATGCGAAGAACTCTTTGGAATCACCGCCTATCTTGTCGGAAGTACGACGGTTGTTGAGGTATGATTGGATCCAGCGAGTTACAGCAGAATACACCTAATTTATTTCTCTTTCCGTTGAGTAGTTAGCTTTGGTGACATCTAGATGTTGGAATTTAGAACTAAAATTTTCTAGTTAAAAGATCACTCACACTCCGTAAAATATACTATTTAGCTAAACCCAACCACTATTTCGCGATAAAAAGTACTACTGATACCATGTGCTTTTCGGCCCCATGCAAAACTGACTCAGGCAACACTTCATTAAAAGTTTAATAACTTCTTAGGAAGTTGGATTGATTTAAAATCTTGGACAAAGTTGTAGACAACCAAATAATTTTTCTTATTATCATTGTCAGTGATAAGCTGATTCATACAGTGCCACCTAGCGGTGGAAATTCCAGTTAGTGGGCTTCCTCCATGTAAATTGTTGAAAAGGTCCATACAAACTTCGAACATGTTGATCCGGTAATTAAAGTTGTCCGATTTGACTCAAATTTAGAGCAGACACTCCCGCTAGAACTAGCAAACGGCTCAGGGGTGGTCCGAAGCGGCTTATTTTTTTCTCGTCACTCTAGTGAGCACCATGCTTTCTGCTTCCGCTCAGCAAACCACTCCTCCGCAATCTACAGATTGCAGTTAACGTTGCGCACAAACTGCTTGATATACTCCTTGTCGGTTTGCATTTCCCTCAAAGTATTCTAGCAATCGTAGCACTAGCGCTACGCATAATGCCGGGACGTCGACTATTCCTTGTCCCTTGGCAATATGAATCTCAACAGCGCCTACCTCAATTTTCTCTCAGAATTTTCCTGGTCTTATTCCCTGCGTTCAGAAAACACTTCAAGACACAGTTCACTCGACTCAAACGCTTATCTCGCAGCTTAAGCTTGATGTCGGTGTGACGAATCCTGGGAATCTGCCGCAATTCGAGATACTTATACAATTTACCACAAACCATGTTCCGAATCATCACTCTCGCCTTCGTCGATCTCGCAACCTCCAGTGTCGACCAATCACCCTGATGGTAGCTGACCAGATCGAAATTTCCCTAAGCCAAACACCATGTCGATGTTGCCACTAATCCTTTCGACTAGTTTGATGACTAGCTGTACGTAACGAAGGTTCCGCTAGCACATTCCGTAATGACGGCCGGGAATCCATCATCGACGTAAACGCGTTGCTGATGGATAACATGAATTAGCGAATCCGACGAATTCTCGGAAACATTAGCGAGCCGAAGAACTGCTGGCGTCCGGCGCATTGGTGGAACGAAAGGTTCAGTATCCTCTTGCCTGAAAACCAGATTACGCGCAAGATCTGAGACTATCAGAGAAGAGTGTAAGGTGACATTCCGGGCGGCTAGGGCCACTGGTTAACGCGAGATAGTACTTAGTAAGCTCACCTGCTACAAGGAGCTGTGCAGAGAAGTAGACGCTATCCCTTGGGGCTATGCTTACCGTGTCGTGATGGCTAAGATAAGGGTTCCAACGACGCCAGCTGAAAAGTGTGCTGACAAATTCAAAATTATCGTGAAGGGTCCTTTCTTGAAGCACGACTCAAACGCATGGCCGCGTACACCGTACGTCGATGCATACGGTGGAAATGCTGGTGACAATCGATTCTCCAACGACGAGCTCCTTATGGTGACAAAAGAGCTGAAAGCAAAGAAAGCTACCGGTCCGGGCGGTATCCCCAACGTGGCACTGAAGACCGCGACCCTGGCGTTTCCGGACATGTTCATGCTAGTTCTATATGCCTGGACGAAGGCTACTTTCCGGACAAATGAATGCACCAGAAGCTGATGTTGCTGCTAAAAACAGGGAAGCCACCAGGAGATCCAGCATCATATCGGCCTATATTCCTGCTAGATACTCATGGTACACTTCTGGCAAAGGTCATCCACAATAGGCTGACGAACTACGCTGAAAGTGAGAACGGACTATTGCAGAGGCAGTTCGGATTCCGGAAAGTGATATCGACGGTGGATGCCATCCACACAGTCATCGTGAGCGCGGAGAAAAGGGTAATCGCTACTGTGCCGTGGTAACGATAGACCTGAAGAACGCGTTCAAAATTCGGCTGGGGGCGATCGCCGTAGCCCAATGCGGGTTCCGGACTATCTGTACATGGCTCTGAAAAGTTACTTCCAGAACCGAGCACTTGTCTACGAAACGAACATGGGGCAGAGGTCGATTGGCGTCCCGGCGGGAGTAGCTCAGGGTTCCATACTCGGCCCAATGCTCTGGAATATAATGTACAACGGAGTGATAACACTGGAACTGCACGGGGGAGTTGGCAACGTCGACTTTGCAGATGATGTCCTGACGATAACCAGTGAGACCATTGACGAGGTGAAGATGTTGACGGCAGAGACAATAGGCATCGTGGAAACCAGGATGGCTGACGTCAACTTTCAGCTGGTGCACCACAAGACCGTGGTATTACTGGTTAGCAACCATAAAAAAAATCCAGCACGTCGAGATAAGCGTCGGGGGACAATCTATCCCGTCAATGCGTGCGCTGAACCACCTGTGTGTGATGGTCGACGATCGGTTAAACTACAACAGCCATGTCGTGTATGTGAGAAGGCTGTGAGGGCAACTAACGCATTGGCAAGGATCATGCCGAATCACGGAGGAGCAATAGGCAGCACGAGACTTCTCCTGGCGGTTGTCTTATATTGAATACCGAGATATGGCGTACCGGCCTGGGCTGCTGAGCTGAACTTAAAACGAAACCGGACGAAGTTGACAAGCGCGTTTCGCCTAATGGCTGTTCGCGTCGCAAGTGCATACAAAACGATATCGTCGGAGGCGATATGCGTAATTGCCGGGATGATTCCCATTTGCGTCACTCTGGCTGAAAACGTGAAATTCTACCAGCGAAGAAATGCACCTAAGGCAAGGAGACTGGTCCGAGTGTACTCATTAGCTAAGTGATAGTAATAGTAGGACAATGCGGAGAAAGGAAGGTGGACCCACCGACTCATCCCAAATGTTTTTGCTTGGGTGCATAGGAAGCATGGAGATGTGAACTTCTATTTGACGCAGTTTTTGTTAGGACATGGATGCTTCCGGAAGTACCTGCATCGGTTTGGACGTGCTTCGTCATCCCTATGCCCGGAGTGTGTGAACGTGTAAGAGACACCGGAACACGAGGTCTTCGAATACCCTAGGTTCGAAGAAGTCCGAATCGATGTGCCACGGCGAGCATATCTGGGACGCTGTTAACGGAGTGGTTACGAGCACACTCTCCGAGTTGCAGAGGAAGTGGCGAAGGGGCCAACAAAGTAGCGCAGTTGGTTAGAAAGCCGCTGTGAAACCACGCCGTTGCGGGAGAAATTCCGCCGCCGGCGGACACTCCGATGCTGTAGACTGGGCTCACCGCCGAGTACCAGTTGAGTAGCACGCGACTTAGCACCGGGTTCGGGTCGCCAGGGCGCCAACGAACCGGACGTCAGTCTTCACCGGAATCGCCGAACCGGCCTCGACACCCTAACGGGTAGCTCGTGAGTAGGCTAGATCAACCGCCGGGGATTAGACCGAATAGACCGCGTCGAATAGCTAGCAGTGGGTCACGGAGGCGCCAGTGCACTTCAAGCTACGCTCCTCCCGGAATAGCTGGATGGACTTTAGCACCTACTGGCTGGTCCACCGCTGGGGACTAGACCGAGTAAATCGGAACGAAGCGGGAAGCAATCTACCGTCGGAAAATTCACGGTAGGGTGGATTCGCCGCCGTGTAGTACCCGACAGAATCGTGACGAAAATGAAAGAAATTCCGTAACCGGGGAACTCTCAGTCGGAGTAGGATAATATCCCAGTTGATCTCGATAAAGCTGGGAACTAAATGTCTCAAGGAAGCGGGTATCGGTGTCAAGGGAAATTTCTCCGTCGGAGAACTATCGGTCGGAGTAGAAAGAGTTTACCGTCGGGGATTATCCAAGTAGATCGTGATAAGGCCAAGAGCTGAATGACTCACGAAAATATGAGCTAAATGGATCAAGGACTCAACACCTCAACACGGCCCACGAAACGGAACGAGAGCTAAACAGTGACGTAATAGATGCAGACAAGAAGCAAGCGAAGAATCGAGAGTTGTATCAAAACACATAGGTCGAACCATTCCATGAACCAAGTGAACCCTTCAACGAAGTAATACCTTGAAGTAGTGGGAACGATGTAGGGAATGTTTTTAGTGGTTAAGCACAAACGAGAGTCGTGAGTCCAACATAGTGCCAATACCCTACTGGCCAGGCTTTAGAAGCTTTTTAAACCATACTATAAAAAAATTAGAAGGTATATGGGTTAGCTCTTCCGGCTTTCTTCATACCTTATCTGATAGCCATGCCCGTTTCGAATGAGTGTCCTCCTGAACGTTCTAGACCGCAACACGTCTATCCCACTTCTGAGCTGCAGAGTTGCCGTCCCCCTCTCCATTACCTACCTCAGGAACCTCACGACTGCATCTCCAATAACTTGAAGAGGAAAGAGGGTCGTATGCCTCCTTGATCTTTGCTGTCATGTGTGTTTTACTTGCGACTCTTCTGCTCTTCTGTTAGGATGCTGTTCTGCTCATGGTAGGTCCATACGTATGTGGCGATGGAGGTGCTCTTATGCAGACTTTCTAGACAGATAATTAGTCTGTAATTTGATGAGTTGGACGTGTTGCTGTCCTTGGGAAGGAGAATTGTGACACCACGGGTGAATAAATCCGGCAATAAGCATAGTTCGTGTAATGCGCTGTTAAAACGTGCATCGTGGGATGTACAACGTCCAGCTTCTTGTACGAAAAGTTTTGAACAGGATCTGGTTCAGGTCCGCCCCATTTCCAAGGTACCACCTAGGCTCACGTACATCATTGGTTTCTACGGAGACGGTTGATATCTCGTCAATATCTTCGCCCGCCCATTCGTTCAAGCACTATAGCCGCGGTTGCCCTTCGCAATGTTGTGCGGGACTCTACTGGCTGAAAAGCTAGTGACATCATCGATATACGGTAGGCCTTTGCTTCGGGCTCCTCGCGGCTGATATGGTCATAGAAGTGTAACGCCTTGTACTAGTACGTTGAGTTTTTCCGTCAGTTGGTTAGCTCCCCGCACGCGAAGCACAGCCGATCTTTTAACATCGCTGCACGCGGTCAGCCTTACAATAGTGGCACATTTGTTCGAAGTCGGCTCTCCATTCCCCGTACCAGTACCAGGAGGTACTCGCCTTTCCTGGTGATATTGAGGCGGGTCTCCTCCAGGTGCAAGTCGGTATCTTAAACATCTAACGGTTGCCACTGCAGCACAGAATACTATTAGCTGTAGATCTGCTAGGTTCTGCACGAATTCCAAGTGCATTGGAAGACCTAAATCTCACAGGTCAACTTAAAAGAATATTGCAGCTACGGGATCCTGGGCCACGACATTGGGTTCATGCAGCGATACTGCACAATAGCTTCATCCACATTGAAGACCAAATGGCATAGTAGCTTCCGATTAAAGGGTGTGTCTACTGGCAATGCTTTTCTTTTCTATTTTTTTCCTTTTTATTAACGACTAAGAATGAATAATTTTTTACATTTCTTATAAAAGAAATGTATAGAATTCGCTCAAACTTTCAAGATTTTTTCCGAGGCCCGGAGGGCCGAGTGTTACATACAAATCGACTCAGCTCGACGATTTGGGACAATGTCTGTGTGTGTGTGTGTATGTAACGGACAAATTCTCATTCGTGTTTCTCAGCAATGGCTGAACCGATCTTATCCAAACCAATTGTAAATGAAAGAACTAAAAAACAGTATGAACGCTATTAATTTGTTTTTGATTCTGATGTTTAGTTTCCAAGATATGAATGTTTGAATGTGTAAAAATGGCGTTTTTTGCAGTGTCTTGGAATTATTTGCCGAAGTTGACCATATAGATTAACAATTTATATGTTTTTAGATAGCTTTAACAAATACCTTTCGAACAAGCTATAGATTGTTGAAATCGGACTATTATCAAAAGAGATATTTAACATTAAATGCGGACGAAAGATTTTTATCATTTCCCATTGCCAGAAATATGACCAAAAACATGTAATCTATTTTTAACGCCAAAACGGCTTATTTTAGGTCAATAGTATCTTCGGAGAATTTAATGGAGGCAATATGTCCTTTCTTTTGGTATTGTGCTTTTGCTGATTAATCCCCCTATGAGTGAGATATTTTCACAAATTTTCTTGGAAGTGATTATATCGAAATGATGTCTTCAGCAAATTTGAAGCTCTTACTTTTGCGAATAACTTTACTGAAGACTTCAAATATCTATTTTGAATACTTTAAAAGTTATGGCTTCTTGTATGTGGATTACTCTTTGTCGCCTATTTATTGTTCAATATAGTAATAATCCATTGAAATAAGCCAAACATTATTTCGATAAAATGAATTTTGTATTTCATTTTTCTATCTACAACCGCTAGAAATAATCACCCAAAACTTCCAAGTTGTCTGGAAGGAACTTGATAACTTATCAGTGCAAAAATGTTCATTTGTGCGAACCTTCTGACTGCAATTTTTCTAACTTATGACCATCGGATCGATCTGAAATATATCGGAAAATGAAAAGCGAAATAAATAACTCCAAGCAATGGCGTTGCCAAGAGAAGGTTTTGGGGTTTAACACCATACAACGCACCCCCCCCCCCCCCCCACACCCACAAAAAATTGGATTGAAGTTGAAAATTTATTGATGCAGACTGATTCAATTCAATACTACAATAACAATTATCTGATCCGTACATTGATATCCTGTTGTTGTAAACATCATGAGGACTTTTGATAAATTGTCGGAATGGGGTCCTGATATGTAACTGATCTATTGGTCTTGATTTCACAGTTGTCTAATTGCATCAATATCAAAATCCTGCCTGAAAACATTCCAATAGAAAATTCCAGAGTTCTGTAATCAATCATAATCCTCAGATTTCTTTTCAAATTGAGCTCGTTTTTGTAGAGATGTACTGTAATAAGGGTCTTTATTTAATAGGAAGCGAAGTTAAAATTGATTTAATGTCTATGAAACATAGAACAGCTCACCAAAAAAATGCATAACTTTCAACATTTGCTAAAATGTTTTTGCCTTTCTCATTCACTCTAAAGTTCGTCAATCTAATCCCGACCGGGAGGGCCGAGTATCATATGCCAATCGACTCAGTTCGTCGAGATCGGAAAATGTCTGTGTGTATGTATGTGTGTGTATGTGTGTGTGTGTTTTTTAGATTCCTTAGAACGATTGAAAGCGACAATAGTTTGATTTTTCGCAAAATGGCAACGCTGAACATTTCATAAAAATCGTTACAAAATTCCTTTTGTAAAAAAAAGTGCATTAAAATGAAATCCTACGTACGACGCTGGAGAAAGCAATTTCGAAAACACAATGAAAATTTTAGAACGATGAAAAAATATTTGTTTGAGTTTTATTTTCGGTCACCGCAAAAATGGGGTTTAGACAAAAACACAATTAAAGCTCAGGGTACACAGAACAAGCGCTGCGGCAAAATTGAAAATGTGTGTATTCATATGTTATTGCCGCCTTTCATATTTGGACATATAACTTTTAAGATCCTAATGCATATTTTATGCACATGATTAAAAATTAGATCCTTTTAAAAATTCCACTTTTGTTAATAAGGGTGTGAATATTACAAAGTACTTGTAAATATTATCAAAGACTTATGCGTTAGGATTAGTGATAATGACTCCAATCAAAATCCTTTTTTCAACTACTAACTATTGTGAGTCGAAATATGGCGCTCACCACGAGGTCACTTTCAGAAAAGGTCGATATAGAAATAATCGCGTTGAGGTAGCGTATTTTCAAGAGCTGCAGTTTCAGTTCTAGAGGCCCACCACTGTCCCATGTCAGTGGCAGATCCAGGGGCAAGGGTTCTGGGGTCCGGACCCCCTCCGAAATTTTTTAATTGTTGATAAATTTTAAATTAGTTTAAATTTTATATTAGTTTTAAGACTCAAAATCATACCAAACCAAATTTGATCACCAAAACAGATACTCATTAAATAAGGTTATTACGTATTACGAAATGTACAATATTCATTCCAAAATATAAATTTCAGACCCCTCCCGAAAAAAAATACTGGATCCGTCCCTGTCCCCATGTAGTATGTGTTATCAAAAACATCGCGAAACATCATGTTGTAAATATTCTCAATCGTTATAATATCCTAAGAGAGTGTTAAGTGTTATAAGAAATGTCTCATCACACTGTTAGGTGGATTAAACTCGTTTTTTTGTAACAAGCGAGACGATGAAGGAAGAAAGTTTAGAAAAGCGTGGAAAAGGATCGTATAAGCACGCTTAGAGTTTCCCGTAGACTTTGTAAGCATGAAGTGTCACAATTTCCCAAAATTACCGCGAGTAAACAAAATAGCAATTCTCAACGCTTTGGTATGCGCGGGAGTAGAGTTTCAGAACCCTATTTGCTCGCGGCGATGCAAACCAGGGGGAAGCAAAGTTAAAAATCCCAACAGGTGGCTTTTAGGGAATGAGAAAATGACATGAGCGGAAAATTGGACGAGTGGACCGGATGCTGAATAGGGGAACAGGACTAAAAGGAGAGTGAATCTAAAGCATAGTTGGAGCCAAGAAAAGGAGACGGAGCTCTCTTGTATCTAGGCCGTGGAAGTGAACGCATCGTTTTTCCTAAAAGTCAAAGTTTAGTGCTAAGTGCTTAATAAGGACGGCTAGGTAGAGTGAATGCCCCGGTCACTTCACTGGAAACGTGGAGTTTAGTCAAGACCGGACTTCTCGCCGTAATAGTGCCTTGTGTCGGAACGGCTAACCCGTCGCAGATCCCGGTGCTAAATCCCGTTTCAACTTCCATCTGTTAATCGCCAAGGACAAGGCGGTCTGTGGACCGCGCTAGACTGTTTCCAGGGAGTCGTCAACTTACCAAGTATTTGTATCTCTGGAGAAACCCTCACGACTCGTGGTCGTGATTTTCAAGACCACTCAACCGCCAGCCGTCTGGGCCTGTTCCGCTACGGCTTCCGCTTAGCCACTATCGACCCGTTTCGCCACCGTCTCAGCCACTAGCGTGCTCAGCTAGCAATCACAAAGTCAGCGTCATCTTTTGTTTGAGAGTGAGTTATAGAAAGATCAAAACTAACCCGTTTACCGAGTTCCGTTATTAACAAAATCCGAACGCATCCCCACTACTTTTATAAAGACCCTGGGACTCGAGGACCCCAAAGAGGCCATTCGCGCCCGCCCCGTCGGCTGCCGTTGGTCAGACCAGCAGTTTGAAAGCAATCCTCGAGGACAAATAGAGCCTTACCAGATAATCGGTAACAACTTAACCCTTTGTCTTCTAACGCAAGAGTCAGGACTGTCTTGCTCTTCCTTGAGTACTATGGGTCTTAATATTAAATGTTCCCCAAACGAAAAACAAAATTGTTACGGCTCTGTCGTAAGATTTAAATTATTAACGAGCTTTGTAGCATGCAATATGCTAATTATTTATCATCTATTGAGATGCCAAGCTAGATGTGATAAAAGTATGTGGTTTTTTATAGTGTTGGCTGACCAAAAAGATTGCAAATAAGATTTATACCTTTGATCAGAAATTAAATCCACCATCCAATTACAAACAATCGAATTACAATGAATTATAAACATTTTGCCATATTGCAGTCCATAAAAGGATAACATTATGAGTAAAATAACGCAATATTCAATTTACGTGTGCAATGCTGACAGCCGGATTATTTCAATAATTTAATTCTACACGTTTAACCTTCCGGAAGTCGTGCTAGTGCACCGAGTGCACGCTGCTCTGAAAATCTAGCGAAATCGTCTTAGCGAACCAGCGGATGCTCGTTCTGTGGGCCATTTGCGCGACTTCCGGGGGGTTAACCGTCGGTCGATGAAACAAAACGTAAAACGAAATCAGTCATTATTGAGGAATTCCACGAAGATCCGTCCGAACATCTTTAAAATCGTGACCGACCATCTTAGATTCCAATGAAACTTTACACGTTTCACCGTCATGCAAGACTAAATATTTTCCACAGGTAATAAGATTATTTTGACTCAAGAGCATCTTTTCAAAAGGGCGTAAACGTTTCTACGTGTATGAATTTCAATTTTTTTTGTTCGATTACTGTATTTTATACAGCAAAACTATCTGAGAACGAGTTACAGGGAATGAATACTTTTGTCTGAAAAAAATATACACTGAAAAAAATGTTGTGTCATTTTTCAAAAAAACTAAAATTTATGATAAAAATTTAAATTGCGAAAAAAACCCATTTTTTTAAATTTTTCATATTTTGTTACCAAAAACCTAAAGAGAAAAAAAAACATTTTGAATGTAATTGCATGATGGAGAAAAAATCGGTAAAAAAGTTTTCCTAACAATAACTTCGTACATGTTTTTAAATTTCATACTAATAGACATACAAAATTGTAATTCTATTACAGAATATAATTCTAAGCACCATTTAAAATCAAAATGCATTTGACAAAAATCTTCCAAAATGCGATAGTTTTCGAGATATTTGAAATTTTGCTCCTTCAAAAACAATTAATTCGTGTAATTATGCTCTTTTTAACAGTTATTCCCGTTACCCCATCAGAAAATGTCAAAAATTTAATGTTTATCGTTTTAAAGACGTAAAAGCAACTTTTTTAGTGTATTTGGATCCTGGAGAAGCTTTCAATAAAAAAGTTTTCCTAACAACAACTTTTGACTTTTTTTATAATTCTTACTATTTGCAGTCAAAAATACAATTTTCTTTTTGAATATGATTCTACACGCCATTTTAAATCGAAATGCTTTTAACAAAAAATTTCTAAAATGTAGTATTTTAACTTTTGTTTTAACAACACAATTATTTTGTTTTATTACGACCTTTTCATAAGTTAGTCGCGTTTCTCCATCAACAATAATAGGTTTTTCAAAAGGCCCGTAAACTTTCCTGCAACTTTCTCTTTGACATCAAGGCGATATCACAATCAAAATGTTTCTTTTCTCTTTAGGTTTTTGGTAACAAAATATAAAAAATTTAAAAAAATGGGTTTTTTCGCAATTTAAATTTGTATCATAAATTTTTGTTTTTTTTCGGACAGAAGTATTCATTCCCTGTAACTTGTTCTCAGATAGTTTTGCTGAATAAAATACAGTAATCGAACAAAAAAAATTTGAAATTCATACACGTAGAAACGTTTACGCCCTTTTGAAAAATTACTCTTGTATCAAAATATTCCAATTGCCAGAGAATATCATGGAGATTCATACAGCGAACATACCTGCAAAGTTTCGTTCGAATCGACGATGGTCATATTTTGCGGTCGGCCGGTTTCTCATGGAATCCCTCTATTTTGAAAGATACTGAAAGGTTTATGTCCAGACTGAGACTGACAGCATCAAAATAACAGCGTCGCAAAAATATCAACGAGACGAAAACAAAAAAACAACTACTTTTTTGTTGAAATTATGATGAACCGATTTTCCGTGCAGTGTCAGTGGAACCGTTCGCCCATTGGTCACTGCACAGTGACGTCATGCATTAAATGTGACAGGTGGTGGTCCTGGTTCCATTTTGAACTTAGAGATTAGGGATGATCCATAAATGACGTAGCATTTTTGAGTGATTTTTAACACCCCCCCCCTCCCACATCGTAGCATTTCGTCACAAACCTCTAAATACCCCCCCCCCCCTGGTAATTACGTAGCTTGACGGTAACTCTGCCCCCCCCTCCCCTTTTCCCCGTAAATTTTTTAAAAATTCTATTCTATTCCCCTTTAAAAAAGCTACGTAGCATGACATGACCCCCTACCCCCCCTGTCGTCACACATCATCACAAAATACAAAACTCCCCCCTCCCCCATATAACATTATGGATGATCCCTTATTCGTATTTTCAAAATGATATATTGGGAAGAATATATAATATATTGGGAACAATGTTTTCAGAAGTATAAATGTTCTCTAGAACGCCTTACAATTAAATTGTGCCTTTCTCTACTGTGGGAAAATGTATATGAAAGATCTAATAAGTGAACTAATCATTTGTTTATCAATTACTTCTACTCTTCTCTGAATCGGTTAGTAGTTTTGCGGTAAAATTTGTTAGGAATTAATTATTAGCATTAAGCTTATTTTAATGGAATCCAAATTTGTTAAGTCCAAACTGTAAACAACAGGACCAGCACTTGTCAAATTTGTGAGGTTAAGGCATTTCATACAATGGTCAATAATACAGAACAACGTCCAAAATGTTTGATCCCGATGATAACGATAAATTTGTCTTGCAGATATAATTACGTCAAAATCATGACGATTTTTAATTTGCATGAAAAATGCACAGTGAATAACCCGAATTAACATTTAAAAAAAAACACTCTGAAGCGTTGATTGCGCAATCTTACTACAGATTAACGAATTCAGTAGATACAATTACAGTTCAACCATCCGGTCCCTTTGTTCCGGTATTTGTTTTCTAAAGTTTTAATTATCTTTCGGATTGTTTTAGTTCCGGTCTTCCACCCACACCACGGTTACCACAGATTAAACAGTTGGCGGTTCATTTGGTTCGATTAGCTCCGACCATCTCGCCATATGCAAATACACTGTCGGACCACACAAACAATGTTTTGGATTTTCCACATATCGTAGTGGTATTTTTTCCCAACCACTATGCATTGTGGATTATGTACATCGATAGCACAAACGATTCGACTGACGGGTAAAGGGAGGGGTGTGTTCATACGAGGTAGCAAAAAAAGGAAGACTTTCACATTCCAATAAATATTGATGACTGATAAAACCGGTAACAATATGCGAATGCAGCTAGCGATAACCTGTGCCACAATAAGGCCACTAGAAGCACCATGAATACGGGACCTGTTTGCATTTTTCCACCGCAGTCTGCCTTCTTGCAGTATGGGAGGGGGACAGTTTACATCCTAAAAATAGATGCTTAAAAAATGGAGTGGAGGGAATTTATTCTGCTCATTCCTGAAAATTTGCGTATCCTTTAGCAGTTCAACCGTAATGTACTAATCGTAAAATGACTTTGCATAACGGTTGAACTCGAACAGAGTTAAATTTATATATTTTTTCCGGGTTCGACAGAAGATTGACAATTCCGATTATTTGATTGAACTCCTACCAACTGATTAGTAAAATAGTTTCAGGAACTTTTATCCATCAAATAAGCCAAATCCAACCTCAATCCTGCCCTGCCTTTGCCAGCTAATACCCAACAGTATCAATGTGCCTGCTGGAAAGGTCATTTCGAACCTGCTACACTGTTTGCCTCATCCGCCATTGTGCACAGGATGGCCGTGGTTTCGATTATGGCACTCGGTGCGCCGAGTAGCCATTCAATATTTCACCCAATGTAAATCTATCTCCGCCTTTGGGCCATACGAAGGCAGCTCCTGAGTGTGCCTGGGTACCTTCAACCATCCGGGATTGATATGTGTGCAGGAACATCGAAAGAAACCGAGAGCATCGATGTGCGGTGCCAGCGTCGGCCAGTATAAGTAATGGAACTGTTTTGATTTTCTTCGAGGCCCCGAATGCGAAGTCGAACGTAACCGATAAAGATTCCCCAGGAATTAGTTTTCGGTCGTTCTGGGTTCGTACATGCCGGCAGCTACGTACCTACATATCGGATGTTATGTATGTGGTTATGTCGAGGTGGGTCTCGAGTTGCCCGCCGGTGGCCGTTCTGGTTGGGAAGAACAGGCCATTCGAACAGATGCTGCGGCTTGTTACCATCGAAGGAAAAGTTCATTACGCGGGGAACATCCACTTTTAATGACACGGGGAAGTTATTGCTCGTTTTGGTTCATCAGAATTTTCTAAAGTAAAGAAACTGTACTATATGTAAGGAAAGGACACAGGACGTCTCTTGCGGTGTCGTTGAGAGTACTTTGGTGTTTAACCCTTTCATGCCCAACTTTTGACATTAAAAATGTCTTACTCCACTATCTGGGGCTAGGTGTCATTCTAAAATCTAAACTATCTCCCATGTAACGAAACTATGTAAGGTTTGCACGCTTATAACTCCGATATTACTAGATGGATTTTAATCATTCATGCACCAACCGATTCAGAAACACCTAACTTAAATATTGGTAATAATTTAATATCTCCCCAATAAAAGTAGACTTTTGGAAATTGGTAAAATTAAAAAGTTCACGAAAAACGGGAAAATTACCATTCGTGAGGCAGATTTCTCAGACACAGCCGTCAAGAGAGGGCAGCTTAGTTGCTCAATGAAACACGAAAAGTCATAAATAGAAGCAACGCATGTCCGTTTAAATCAGTTGTTGCTCTTATCCCATACGAGTAACATCGTCTCCGGGCGATGCAATAAGTGCTATTGATTTTCGGTAACGTTGGCATTTGCACACACTCGCACCTAAGTGACTAAACCATATACGGTTAGTTTATAAATAGAGGTGACGCGTACCCGTTTGAATCAGTTTTTGTTCTTATGTCGAACGGGTAAGATCATGGCTGCAGCGTCTGGGCACCACAATAAGCGGTAGACGCTATGCATTTTCGGCAGCGGTGGCCGTGTGCGGATTTTTCGGATACCAGCACGGTGTCACAGAATGATTTGCAAAGTGGGTGGGCGGGGTGGTTTGGATTTAATTCAATACGGTGTGTGTTGCTTAAGTGTTGCGTTTGAAAAAAATATATTTTTATGCCTGCGTGTGCGTTGTAACTTGTTAATCCATGTTTACGGCGCTTTATAGCTGCATAGGGTAAAGAGCCTATTGGTTTTCATGTTTCATATTTCGGTTATATATTTTTTATAAGTAAGGCATCTGACAACGTGCTTCTGTAGTTATTGCACTGTTCAGCAGCGTAGTATTTTTTGAAATTTACGCGGTTTTCATTAACGCATTTTTTTTTAATTTACGCGGTTTTCAGTTACACGGCCTGTATCCCCTGCGTGAAAAATCTGAGTGTAATTGCATCGGAAACAATCACATTCCCAACAGAACTTTTTGTTTTCTAATTTCAAACACTTTTGTTTCGTACTGCACACAACGGAAAATTTTAAAACAGAACTTACCGTCCCAGCAGCAGTTTAAGCGGGTGTTCTTTTTCGATTCAAATTCAAGCCATGTCTTAAGCGTTACTGGACTTAAAATTGTTTTTCCCAGTTTATCCAGTCAGAAAATCTGTCCTACCCTATGTATTTAAAACACATTTCTAATTGCGTTTTAAAGTATACAACAAATAGAACGGTTGGGTATACTAATTTAAATTTTAAAATAAATCTGTTTTAAATTATGAAACAAACCGCTGTACTGAAGATATAATTATGTCAGTCCTATTACCACATAAAACACCTATATAACATAAAACGCTGCAGAATTGGTTTAATAATACAATGTTTACACTATAGAGTTATAACACGTTTTAATAATTAGCAACAAGAAAAATGTCACCAAGATAGCATATACCCCCGTTTTAACTGGTAGTGCGAACGTTGCATAACAATGTAATTTATCAAATAATTTCATTTTTTCCACCACTAATCGATCAACAAATACTTAACCTTTAGATTGTTTACTTAAGTTCATGAGTACATTATTGAAAATTTAAATGGAAAATGAAATTTCATATTTCATGGAGAATCTGTATATTTCAGTTGGCGGGCGTGGGCTTCCTCATCGCAGCTCTCAATATGGAACTTTTCTTTTGAATATATTTTCTGGGCAGACCAGCCTATTTTTACTAGATGGATCAGCCAAATAATGCCAATCACCTAGTGAGATACTTGATTAATTAATAGATTACCGTTAAAAGACCTTCAATAAATTATGTTTTGATGGGGAGGGTATATAGCAAATTGTAACATATGAAAACAGGCGAGTGAACAAGAACGTGAGTCGATATGTACGATAGATAAAATTCATTTGCACGCTCTTGAAAAAAGCTACATTTTTAATGTCACCGTGGTCGTGTCCTGTACACAACCCTTTAATTTTTTTCTAGTGAATGTAGGGTTTCAAAACTATTTCTAGAACTGATCCTTGTAACTGTTAATACTCAAATTAAAAGCAATAATCCCATTAATGAGCCTTACTTGTTTGTGTGAGAAAATCTCGTCTCAATCATTAGTTATAGCTGTTTAAAAATGTTGTTGTCCACAAACAACTTGGGCATGAATGGGTTAAAAACTCAATTATAATTTTCTGATTTTTAAAAGAAATGCAACAAAAACTGTGGGAGTTTACTTCCCTCTCATCGTGGTATGATGATTTATGTAATCTGCGATCAGTTTGTGAATGACCTAAAGCTGTTTGCAATCTGAAATTGACTTGATGTAGTTAGCAACATCAATATTTTTTGATTCTATTGAGCAAAAACGTGTTTAATATATTTATATATGAAAATGTACAGCTTTGAAGTTAACAAAATATTACGTTCCAGGAAATAGATGCTCTACATATTACCTCCAAAAGTTCCCATTGGATGAACTAGGACATGCTTTCAATTTTAGATTCGTTACGGCATTCTTGGAAACCTGGAAAATGGAGGTAAACGATAAATCTCATCGGCAGAATTTGTATCGACACAGATAAAACTTATTTGCCATAATACATAAAACTTTACCAGTGCAGTTGAGTGTCGATTTCTGACTATGGATTGCTGTTTCTGCTGCTGCTGCGAGGGATGAAAAGCTGAATGGATGGTATGCTTTTATAATCGCATTTGAATCTCTGTTCCGGATCGGTTCGGTGCACCTAAATTGCAGCCCAGATTATTTACTATCTGACTATTCGAAAATATTCACCATTCCAGATGGAACTAATTTGTAGTTGGAATAATTTATGTGCTACACTGGTGGCTACTGTGAACTGATTTACTAGTGTAGATAGAGTTATGGAAGAAAATTGTAAAATATGTAATCAAGAGAACATCGAAAACAGCGCCCTTATACGAAAATAATGAACAGTTGTTATTAACTAAATTTTAGCAGTTGGTAGCTAATTACAGCAATCGTACTGTTACCGCGTTGCATAGAATAGAACATTTCAAATCAATTTTTCAACAGTATTCTGTTTCCTGAATATCAATACATTTTCCAAACGAAGCTGCGGAGTAGCTTCAACCACCCGTTCAAAAAACGCCATCCTAAAATTTCAAAGATTGTCCCATTTCCAAAATATTCATATAACATACATACATATATACGAATCATTATAATTAATCATTATAATTAAAAAAAAAAAACTATTCTAATTTTAGGTAGATAAATAGTACGTTTGTGCCAGAGGTTAATTCTGCTCTTGTTTTTACGGTAAATTTTAAAAAGCTCCAAAAGACGGGCCTGTATTGTATTGGCACTTTGTGGGACTCACGAGTCACTTTTGTGCGTAACCACAAAAAGTACTCATTACTCTTATTCCTTTTTCTCCCGCGGAACGACATCAAGATTCATGGAGGGGAGCGAATACTGTGCTTTCGCCACACCTCTTTCTTCTGCTCTAACTCGGAGCCTCACATGATCCACTCCTGTTTCCGTAACCCATTCAGCTCCCAGCCTTATCACGATCTACTCGGATAGTCCCCGATTATGAACTCATCCTACTTTGACTGAGAGTTCCCCGACGGAGGAATTTCTCCCGACACCGATACCCGCTTCCTTGATCCATTCGGCTTATCGAGATCTACTCGGATACTATCCGGCGGTGAACTACCCTACTCCGACTAAGAGTTTCCAGACAACGGAATTTCTCTTGGTGGCGAGGTCTGTTTCGCAAACCAATCAGCTCCAATTTTCGTCCCATTGGATACTCCACGGCGGTTAATCTACCCTACTGTAAATTTCCCGACGAAAGAAGAGAGGAGAGAACTCTATATCAATGTTTATTTCCGTGAACCATCTAGTCCCAGGCGCTAGACCTAGCCTACTCAACGGGCCAGTCAGTAGGTGCTGAGGTTTGCCCAGCGATTTCGGGTATAGTATAGCTTCCGGATCACTGGCGCCCCAACGACCCACTGCTAGCTATTCAATGCTATACTCGCTCTAATTCCCGGCGATTGATTTAGCCTAGTCCCGAGCTATCCGTTAGGGTGACGAAATTGGTCCGGCGATTTCGGTGAAGCGTGACGTCCGTTTTACTAACGCCTTGACGACCCGAACCCGGTGCTACGTCGCGTACTTCTCAACTGGGCCACGGCAGTGGACCTAGTCTACATCGACGAACCGACACATTTGGGACGAGTGTCGGTCCGTCGATGTAGACCTTTCTTTCTCCGCGTTTTCCCATTCTTGCTGCCAATAATCTAAAGAGTCCGCTCTGACCAGTCTCCTTGCATTTCGTGTATTTCTCTGCTGGTAGCATTCCATACCTTCAGCCAGGGTGATGCAGATAGGGGTTCATCCCGGCAATTACGCATTCCGCCTCCGATGATATCGTTCTGTACGTACTCGCGACACGAACAGGCGAAGCGAAACGTGGTTGTCAACTTCATCCGGTTCCGCTTTGAGTTCACCGCAGCAACCCAGGCCAGTACGCCATACCTATGTATTGAGGATGAAACGTTCGCCAGAAGATGTATCGTGCTGCATCTTGCTCCTCCAATGTTCGGCATGATCCTTGCCAACACGTTAGTTGTCCTTGTAGTCTTCTCGCACGTCTTCTCTCCAAGACACGCTGGAATTTTTTACAGTTGCTGACCAGAACTACCCCCGCCTTGAGGTGAGCCAGCTGCAGCTTGATATAATCCATCCAGGTTTCCACGATGCCTATTGTCTCTGCCATCAACATCTCCGCTTTCTAGAAGGTCTCGTCTGTTACCTGCAAAGCGGACGATCTCGACTACTCTAGGCGGTTACAATGTTAAGGTACCCCTGCCGTGACTCTAATCGACTTATGCACCTTGTTCGTTTCGTAGAACAGTACTCGATTCTGTAAATAACTTTCCAGAACCTTGCACAAATAATCCGGCACTCGCCTTCTGTGCAGCGCTACGGCCATAAGGCGTTCTTCACTTCGTATGTGACCACGGCGCAGTAACGATCACCCCTTCTTCTTTGCTTCAATACTCGAGATCCCTTTCCGGAATCCGAACTGCCTCTGCGATAAGCCGTTCTCACTTTCAGTGTGGCTCGTCAGCCTGTTGAGGGAAACACTTTCCAAATGTTTACCAGGAGCATCCAGCAGGCACAAAGACCGACGATGCTAGATCTCCTGGTAGCTTCCCTGGTTTTGGCAGCAACACTAGCTTCTGGATCTACCATTTATCCGGAAAGTAAACATCGTCGTGGCATTTCTGTCGAACTATCCCAAAACATTTCCGGAAACTCCAGGATTGTTGTCTTCAGAGCCACGCCAGTAATACCGTCCGCACCGGGAGCTTTCTTCGATTTTAGTCCTTTTGCCACTATAAGGGCCCAGGTCGGCCTGAATGTCACCTTACACACTTCTCTCTGACTGCTTCAGATATTGCTTTCTGAACGCGCTCCTGGTTTTTAAGCAGGGAGCATAGATGATAGTGAGTCTCTCGTTCTACCAATACGCCAGATACCGGTGGTTCCTCTGCTCTATTTTCATCGACATTGTTACGTCACACTAATGTTTCAGACAGCTCATCGGCATTCGGAATAGAAGAGTGACTGTCAGCAGGAAGTGCTTCCACAGAAAGGTCCTTGTCACAGTGTTGTGCTTTCCATTTCCGCTCGCCAGTCCTCATTCTCCGCAT
Source organism: Topomyia yanbarensis (assembly GCF_030247195.1). Classification (NCBI taxonomy): domain Eukaryota; kingdom Metazoa; phylum Arthropoda; class Insecta; order Diptera; family Culicidae; genus Topomyia; species Topomyia yanbarensis. The sequence continues at coordinate 54,997,400 of NC_080670.1, forward strand.
TACAATGCAATTCCGCCGACCAATGGTGTAGTGGACCGGCTGCTAGTTGCGATGTTTGCGCTGCTCACTAACTCGCCAATTCATGTTATCCAATAGCGCTGGAATGCAGGATGGTACTTCGATTATGAATTCACGAGCGTTCATATGGAATGTGGTAGCGGAGCCTTCTTTGCATAGCCTTGAGTATAGCTTCGCCAGAACTTAAAACATGCTAAAACCTCTTGCGTTATTCAGCCTGTTACACCATTCCACGGCTCAAGCGTTAAAGTCTGCTCCTTTAACATCCCGTGTTCCTCCGACTAACCAATCGGTTGGTGCGTCCAGTAACCGATTGTACTACTATGGTGTCCACCTTTAAGATAATCACAGCTACATACGAATACAATATTGATCCCGGTGATAACGAAGCTGTCGTGTGTCTTATCTATCACCTCTTGAGCGCGGAAACTACCCATTGTTTGTAATGCCGCCATTTCTGCATTGTCCACCACCCAGTTATGTTCATGTTCATGTTAAAAAAAACCTGAACAGGAAAAAAATGTATAAAACCAACATCTCAGGGAACTAGTTTAGACAGCCACCCAACCTGCCAAACTAACTACTCTTGCACGGAACCTGGCTCCTCCCCGGCACTACCTTACGACATTACTACACAACGTGACCATTTCTGTATGGCAGTAGGAAAGTTAGCTGAGGGTCGAGAATTAGTGCTCTTACCCTACGAGGACAATCTGGGCGGCAAACTTTAAATTGTCTAATTTACTGAGCCTTTCTGCACCCTTGCGCCACTCAATATTACGACTCGGCTTCCATGTACCATTCAGAACCACAATTTCTTTGGCTCTCTTTGCGGTGTCATTTAGCACCCCAACTACTTTATGCCCTTTGACTCCCTTCTTGTGTCACTCCCGCGTTGAGATCTTGATTTGTCCGTAAACTACATACTCGGTCTAGTCCCCGACGATGGACCTAGTCTATTCCGACAGAAAATTCTTCAGCGAGAGAACTTTCGAAACCGAGCCAATCAGCCAGGTGCCGAGGTTAATTCGTCGATTCCGGTGGAGTACAGATGGTGTCTCGTCGCGGTCTACTCAGTCCAGTCCCCTGAGGTTAATCTAGCTTACCCCGACGGAGTGTTTTCCGGCGAAAGAAGTTCCTCCGATACCGGTTCTTCTTTGGTTTCACTATGTTTCTCTTGGACCATATGGTTGTATGCCGTGGTTGGTCCGGCAAGTCCGGATGAAACGTGGTGTCCGGTTCGCTATACTATACCCGGTGCTGTGTTGTAGTTTACTCGACCAGTCTCCAATGGTAGATCTAGCCTACTCCAGCGAAACTCTTGCTCGCTATTATCTTGATCTGCGTCGCCATTCTGTCGACCGCGCTCTACGTGTCTACATAGCTTGGCATTTTGTAGACGAATCGATTCCGGACAAAATGGTGACATAGGGTGTCCGAACCGATGTAGGTATTGTTTGAAACAACCGTGGTTAGACAGGAACTGCGTCAGATAGAAGGTTACTTCGGCTTGCCTCCTATTTACCCACGTCGAGAGAACCGGTATGAGTCTATAAGTCCACCTTCCTTTTCTCGACGAGTTGCAATCTTGCTGCCATTTGGCAATCGCGACGGCGTTGTTCGGCACAATTCTGACTGAAGCGCTTATAGCTTTGGTCATTTTCTCGCAGGTATAGTCGAAATTGGTAGTGAGGTTACGATCGTTACGCCCAGCTAGTTCAGCGCCCGTTTCGAGACTATAACATAGTCCTGGACAGTAATTGCTGCTCGCTATAGTAATTTGTAGTTGTTTGCCAAATAGCCCCTGCGTTTTGTGATTGACTATCTGCAACTTTCGTTTCTTCCAGTACCATTGACAGTTGTAATCAACGGCGAGACCCGACGATCTCTACAACCCCTACCAGCGGCAGAACGCCGTTATGCATCTCATTCCGAAACGTTGAACCCATGATAGAGCCTTGTCTTAATTTGAACCGATGTGTGTCCACTATTTGTGTCATATATCAGGACTCGGTTCTAGAAATAACACATTAAATTTCTGCACAGGTTGCTAGGGACCCTCATTTTCTGCAGTTAATCCGCAATGGCTTCACAGCTTGCGCTATTGAATGCGTTTTTGACGTCTATCGTTATCACGGCACAGTGCCGTGATAACGATAGACGTTAAAATGTCCTCTTCTTTTCTGTTTGTGCGTTATATCGGTACTCTCAATTACTGTCCGAATGGCCTCCACCGTGGACCGTTATCGTTATTATAAATGTTATGAACCTGTTAAGGATATTTCTGTCCAAGAGTTTCCCGAGCGTATCCAGCAGGCATATTGGTCTTTACGACGATGGATCCTCGGGGGGCTTACCTGTTTTTGGCCCTAGCACTACCTTCACTTTGCCAGGAAAGTGGACCTCATATAGAAGTTTTTGAAACACTTTTCCGAACATATCCGAGAGGGTCTAGATTGCCGCTCTAAATGCGATTTTGCGGATTCCATCTGGTTCGGGCGCTTTCTTCACCTTTAACCTCTTTGCCAATACGACGAGTCCCTCGTTGGAGACTTGTATTACTTCGGAATTGTTCCGCTCAACCTTGCCACACGGTATCATCGACCATATCATTGGTTAGTGCTCCGGAAAGTGCCCTTCTGTGATAACCTTCAGTTCAGCAAGGCACATTTTCAGAGCAGTCAAGGGCCCTCTGTTCTTCGACATCGACACCGTTTGCGTCGACCCAGAACTTGGCGTCAACAACTTGGAAAAACTATCTAAAGCAAATCGATTTGCTTCGCCCAATGGCGTAGTAGCGGGGGGGTGGGGGTTTGGGGACGAACCCCCCCCCCCCCGAAAGATTTTGGAGAATTTAGAAAAAATCAATATGTTAAACAAAAATATGCCTAAAATTTTAAATGAAATGAAAGTTTCATTTGCAAAAGTTATCTTGTGAAAATATTTCCTTGTAGTGAAAATTGGCTGCAGACGCGACACCTACCTGATGGCACGTTGTGGAGGCTAGCTCAACCGCCGAGGACTATAACAAGTAGATCGCGGCGAAGCGAGGAGCTGGGAGCTTATTGGTTCACGAAACGGATATCGGTACCGAGAGAAATTTCGCCACATCCTGTAGTCCTTAACTGACGGCGAACATGGAATGGAGAGTATGAGAGAAGTATCCCCATAGAAACCACCACTCGATTCTGCAGCACGAAGAAGGACGGCCTGCAAGCTAAAGTGGAAGACGAAAGCCTTTAACGAAAACCTCTTTGTTGAGTTACTTCGGCGAACTACCGAATCAATTACGTTGATGCGGCAAGAAGGATTGTGACGGCTTGTGACGTTACAATGCCACGAAAACTAGGGCCATGCAGTAGACGGCGTGCAGATTACGGGTTAAATGAGTAGCTCAGTACTCTACACGCTGCTTGTCTTAGATCCAGAAAACGGGCTCAGAGCGTAAGATCGGAGAGTGAGAGAGGAGCACAAGCGACGTTTCGAGAAGGTAGGGACTCTTTAAAACGGGAGATCAAGCTTAGCAAGCCAATTGCCATAAGTAGCTGTGCTGAGAAATAAACGCCAATCCCTGGAGGACGCGTACTGAGTCGTCATGACGAAGACGAGGGTCTGCGACACCAGCTGAAATATACCCGGGAAAGCTAAAGACAATCGTTGAGGGTCCCTTCCCGAATCAAGATTCAACTACCTGGTCACCGACACCGTACGACGAAGAAGAAGGAGGTAACACAACCGAGTGGTAAGTGACTAACGACGAGCTCAAGGAAGCGTCGATGTGACTAAAATCAAAGAAAACCCCCGGTCCGGATGGAATATCAACCGTGGCGCTGAAAGCTGCGATCCTGGCGTATCCGGACATGTTCAGGATGCTACTGCTGAAGTCTTTAGATGATGGTAATCTCCGAAATGAGGAAGGTGCAGAAACTGATGTTGCTGCCAAAGTCAGGGAAGTCACCGGGCCATCCAGCCTCGAATAGACCAATGCCGCAGCGTGGCATAAAAGAATGAGCCAGATCTTGAAGAGCTACTTCCAGAGTAGAGCACTGCTGTACCAGACGAACAAACGGGTAATAGGCAATGCGAGTCACAGCGGGCGTTTCTCAGCGCTCCATTCTCTGTCCAACACTTTGGAATGAGACGTACGATGGGGTCTTAACACTGCGGCTTCCCAGGAAAGTGAAAATCGTTGGTTTCGTGGACGATGTGTCACTAACGGTGAGACACTTGAAGAAATGGAGGTATCGGTGACGGAGACAATGAAACCGCGAAAAACTGAACAGGACGCTTCGACTGCTGGTCGTACGAGTTGCGATTGTGTACCGGAGGCAGTATGCCTTGTCGCCGAGATGATCCCCATCTACATTACCCTGACGGAGGATATCAAGTGCTACAAACAATGAAACGCCAGAAACGTGAGGAAGATGATGAGAATCGATTCGATGGTGATGTGGCAGCAGGAATGTTACAATACGGAGAAAGGAAAGTGGACCTACCGGCTCATCCAAACCTGTCGGCGTGGGTCAATAGAAAGCACGGAGAGATGACCTTCCACCTGAAACAGCTCCTACCGAGCCACGGCTGCTTAAGGAGTATCTTCATCAAGGAGTGTGGGTACGCAACGTCAACACTGTGCTTGGAGTGTGAGATCGTCGAAGAGACACGGGAGCGTCTTTGAATGTCCGAGGTTTGAAGTCTTTGAAAGTCCGAGGAGAGTCTTTGAATGTCCGAGGTTTGAAGTGACGTGCAGGGAGCTACTTAAAACGGGAGGACCGGACATCAATGTAGCCTACAGAATGACAAGCGACGTAAAGACGTGGAACGCAGTAAACAGAGATATGATGTAGATCAGTGATTCTCAACCTGGGATCCACGGACCCCTAGGGGGCCGCGAAGTTATTGCTTGGAGTCCGCGAAGAAAAATATATTTTCCGAGTGAAATATTGAAATTTCAAGTCATGTTTCCTAACAAATTGAAAATAACATATTGATAGCATACAAAATTGATGTTCATCTATGGGGGTCCGCAGCAACCCAGTGTGATATCTAAGGAGTCCGTGGTACGAAAAAGGTTGAGAACCGCTGATGTAGATCATGACCGTCTTACAACGGAATGGACATCGAACAACGGTTTCGGGAGACCAATCACCGCCAGGGAACTCTCCGCAGGAATAAGCTAGATTCTCCGCCGACGACTAGTCGAGTAGACTGCAACAGAGCAGCGAGTATGAGTCGTCGAAACGCCAGCGAACCGGACGTCACGCTCCATGCGGATTCGTCAGACCGACCACGGCACCCCACCGGTTGTTCCGGTAGAAAAAAAGCGAAAACCAAAGAAGAATCGATATTGGGAGAACTTTTTTCGCCAGGGAACTCTCCGTTAGCGTAAGCTAGATTCACCGCTGGGGACTAGACTGAGTAGACAGCGACGAGACACCACTAGTCGCGGGTCATCGGCGCACCAGTGCACCGGACACCCTGCTTCACCAGAATCGCCGAACTGACCTCGGCACCTAGCTGATAAGCTCGATCTCGGGAGAACTTCTCTCGCCGGGGAATTCTCTGTCGGAGTAGGTCAGGTCCATCGTCGGGGACTAGACCGAGTTGTTCGCGAACAAGTCGAGGAGCTGAATGGATCATCAAGGAAGTAGTGCTAAATGGCCCAAGAAGAGAACTAAAGGGCTTAAAGGAGTTGTAGTGCTAAATGGCACTGGTCACGGAACCAAAGGGCTCAAGAAGTTGTAGTACTGAAGAATCGGTATCAGATTCACCGCCGGGAACGAGACCGCGTAGATCGCGACGATACCCCACCAGCCGCGCCGGGGCTCCAGCAATCCGGATGCCCTACTCTACCGGAATCGCCGAACTGACCGCAGCACCTGGCTGGTTGGCACGCTTTCGAACTTCTCTCGCCGGGGAACTTATCGTTGGTGTAGGCTAGATCTATCGTCGGGGACTAGACCGAGTAGTTCGCGAACCAGTCGGAAGCTCAACGAAGAAGTGGTACTGAATTGCACAAGGGAACTGAAGGGCTCAGTAAATTTGACAGTCTGAAGTTTGCCGCCCAGATTGTCCTCGTAGGGGAAGAGCATTAATTCTATACCAACAGCTAGCTTTCCTACCTTGACTACCCAAACCCATTCCCTGAGTTGTTGGTTTTGAACATTTTTTTCCTGCTCAGAATGTTTTTGAACATTTTTTCATATATATACAAAAAAAATTCATATCCCCCCCGGAAAAATTTTCTTGCTACGCCACTGGCTTCGCCATAGATCACTTTTCAATCCGGCCTTTGCGGCGCGGAACACTATATTACGCTCCTCTCTATTCGCTTCGGTGTTAGCTCTTTGAGCGTACTTTCTTCGTCGTTCCACCAGTACGATGGATGCCGTCTGTTCCTTGGATCTATTGACTTCTATTGTCAATTGACTTCAGCTTCCAATTCTGCTCGTCAGCTCTCGCTCTCTGGTTTGATGCTTGGTATCGTCGACCAAAACTGTATCGGATTGCCAGGTGGTCACTACGCTACACGTATAGTAACCACCTGGCAATCCGATACAGTTTTGGGGTTTCGCAGTTCCGCTAACGAAGGGTTACAAAAGGAAACTTTAATGATGAATTCTTGTCCATTTCTGCGGAAAGTTGTGCTGGTGCCTTTATTACGTAGTACAACATCCAGTTTGGCTAGAGCTTCCAACAGGTTATACCTTCTTGTGCTGGTATGTCTGCTTTCCCATTCCACTGCCCAAGCATTGAAATCTCCTCCGATGACTACCAGTCTTCATCCGGCCAGCTCTCCAGTAAACTCATTTAGCATCCGATGGAGCTGCTCTACCATCCACCTGGAGGAGTGCGTATGAAAATCCCATTAGTTTTAACATTCACGAAACCTTCGTATGAGCTTGAGACCACTTTATGTATGGGGTATTTGTCCAGCAAATGAATTGCAGCCATTCCTGTTCTATCCACCGCCAAGTTACCGTTGTCGATAGGGATTCGATACGGCTCCGCAATAATTGCAACATCGCACTTTGGCTTTGTGTGTGTGGTGACTTAACCGAGTTTACCGAAATTAGTTTCAAACGAAAGGCCTAACGTAACGTTTTCTCCTGGAGCGCTAAGGATAACTCTGATTCCACTATCCTTTTTTATTGTTATTAATATTACTGTGCATTGTAATGAACGATCCAACTTAAAATTTAGAAAACAGTTAGGAATTATGTTCCTATATGTATCTGTACTCGATATAACAAATAATGACTATATTAATCAGAACTTACTTTGTGAGGACAATCGAGTTGCAAATACACCATAAACTGGATAACTTTGTCAGTAGTACCTACTTTTAAATCGAAAAAGCTGAAATCAACAAAGAAATCGGCGCCAACGAGTAGTTGCTGACATATTGGAAGCACGTAGGGACAGTGAAGAGCTTCCAGCCAAATAGTCCATTATCGTCTTTTTCCGCTCCTTCAGCCAGAGCAACCCCCAGTTCCAGAGCAAAGAAATGTCTCATCCTAAACAAACAGTTGCCATTTTGCTGCCCAAGAAAAAATAAAGTACGGTCGGTCTTCGATGGATTTGTTGAAACTTTTTTAAGACTAGCTTTCCACCGACCGCTCCCATAACTCCTCCCAACCATCATTATTGTGATAACGAGTAATGTTGCAAACTCGATGGAGCGGAAGCGAAGGGCTATCTGATGCCGGTGGAAAAATCTATGAAATTTGTCATTTATCCTTCCCTTGTAAGCGATGATCGTGAAACTTTTCCTCTTCTGTGATAACGGGAGGGCTTTTTTTTTCTTTCGCTTGATTTGGTCGCTAAACTTTTTTGCTTCTGCTTTTTCTTGCCATAACGTTTGCCGGAGTAATTTACACCGTTACGCTTAACTCCCTGAACAGTTCTTTAAACTCGACTCGAACCAAACTACACCCACCACGGGGAAGGGCTAACGAACTGCTTTGGTGAACGAAAAAAAAAATGCGGACTCTGTCCACAATTTCCCACCCCTAATATGTCCGTTTGCTTTCATTCTTCTTCCTAGGGTTCCCACACTTTCTAAGATGATCCGAAAGTACTCGTTAAACCGGGGAAGCTGGTTTCTGATTAACACCACGCGGCACACGCGTACCACGGGCCGCAGCAGAGGGAAAAAGTTTCCCTTATCGGCATTTTATCACCTGCTAATACGCAGCATAAATCAGAAAAGGATAACAAAGTCTTGTTTCGCTAGGGGAAATATGCAATGTTGAAAGTTTTTTTTTCTCAACTCCTCCCGTCTGTTCAAACTTTAAAATGGTATGGATCGGAGATGGAGTGAGCGTTTGCCGATCAGTATGAAAATCCCTTCAAACACAGAAAGAAAATCGAAATAGATGATGGTCCGATTAAGGAACACATTTAAGTTTAAAGCATTTTAATTTTATGGCGCAATAATTATCTTTTACTATCGAGTGTCGATAAATGTTGCAGTAAATATGGAACAATAATTCTCGCAGAACGAAATCACGCAGCTTTTTTATAATAAATCTACTCTTGTTTAAAATTTGAATCTTGCTACTGCAGGTCCTTGTTAAATCGTCTTTCAGTATCATTTGCGACCAAACCCTTAGCCAGAATGTTGGGTAGGAGAAGGTTTAAAGAATTAAATGCTACTAATTAGTTCTGGTGACTTGAGTTAACCAACCAATTATTCACTGAAAACGGAATAAAATTTGATCTCGAAAATGAGCGCACAGATATTCAGGCACCAACCAGGCTGCTAAATGAGAAAGAGACTACGCTATATTTAAATATCACATCTTTATTACTCTCAACAACAACTTAACAACTCGAGTCCAACAGATGGATCCCTTTGAAGATTTGCTTAAGCCCAAAACCCCCGAGAAAAAACTCTCCACTTTTCCCAACCAGTAGAAAAATTTATTACTCCTCGTTTGAGAGTGAGACAATTAATTATTACCGCGCCAGCTGGCCCGTTCACGATTAGCCAAGCATGAAAAGGCCTAATTCGAAATTAATCGCTTAGAAATGACCACCCTGCCACGGATGCTAGACGCAGCAAGCCATCTTGCACCGATGCTAAGAAAATACCAATTCTTGAGCGATATGTTCTCTTTCGTTTCGGCCCCAAGCAAAGGACATAATAATCTGTGTTCACGAAAGAAATGTACCTCAACTATGGGAGCAAAGTGAAGAAAACGTTTCGATGTCCTTTTAGGTCAAATTTTTTTTTTCTTTGCGCATGAACCCTTCTGCTCTGGTCCACCTTTTTCCTATATAATTATGTGCCCGAGGTAGCATGATTTAATCGAAAACGGTGTTCAACTTTGTGGCAAACTTCTACTAAACTTTTGCATATTTAATATCAAAAGAATTATTGACGAACCGGGCGGTGTTGCAAAGTGTCATTATTATTTTTAACTTTTAGTAACTGATATCTTAGCGTCAACAAATTTTTCAACCCTATTACGCTGAATTTGTATGGAAACACCCTTCTACCATTGTCGGAAATGTTCACTCCGTTCTAATCTTCAAGCGTAAACTTTACATCTGCCCGCCCGGCTTGCACCATCAGCAGCAGGGAGCAGTCAAATTGGACGACCAACGAACATGTGTCGAATATGTTAGAATTCTATCTTCCACTAGAGTCCTGTTGACATTGATCACCGGGTGCACCGATGCCAGAAGGAAAAAGAAAATCCGTCTTTCGTATGCTGATGACCAACGATGCCATCGGTCCCTGCCGGACCGAAGAGTCGTCCGTCTTGCAATGGATACCTCTTTTAACGTATTTAAATATATATGTCCATATTATGTGTGGGGACCAAGACGAGGAACACACACGATACCAAGAGGTTTCCTTTCCCAAGCTGGAGACGTGTGGACAGGCTCATCAATTTCTACTTTGTTGTCGATCAAAGCGGTCTTGGGGTATACCCTGGAAGACATTCTGACCTTCTGGATTTTTGCATTGAGCGCCGGTGAAGCACCCACAGGTGCCTCGTTGGAGGTGGGAACTTTGTGTGCATTATATATTAATGTAGGATCTTTCTTCTGCCTTTCTGTCATTTACATACGTTATCATAGACTAACTGGACGATGCGGAGATGTTTGTGTGGAAGGGCTTCTCCCTTGTGCGGCGTTGGATGCTATAACTTTGCTATGTATCAAAGTCGAGAATGAGAATAAAAATCATTGACGTGGCGAGGACACATAATATCACAAGCGAGAGAAGTAGTGGGAATAATTCGAACAAAAAGATCATTTGAATAATTAATGTAATTGAAAAAAAATCGTGGAAAAGTAGAAATTTCTTTGACGCGTAAATAAGATTTAATCTTCTGCAGTAATATTCACTTAAATATGCTGTAGCTTTATGTTATGAGTGATGTGATTTTACGTTTTACGTCAATATTTATTGAATTGATTTACAAATTTCGTTATAATTAATATTCATGGGTTTTTACTGTGCAGATATGCGTATCATCTGACGGTTTCAATGGCCACTCCAGTCCGGCCAAATTCCGGTACATCTCGACCACCTCAGAAACGTCGTCGCGAGGATGGCCCTGATCCGAGCAGTATTCTTCTCGGCGGTCGAAAGCTAGTCGATAATAGCGACATTCTCACGGTTCCACCTCCCACTCCGTTGCTCTGGATGTATCTTTCCCGCTTTCATCCCAGCGTTAGCAAGGAGACAGTCGAAAAATGTCCAAAGAAGGGGTAAACTGCAACGAAGAAATAAAGGATATTCCGCTTGTTAAAAAAGGCATAGACGTCAGTACTCTTTCAAAGTTGGAGTTCACCCAAAGTACCGTGAAGCAGCTCTTAACCCTGACACATGGCCGCAAGGCATATTGTTCAGGGAATTTGAGGATAGCCGTACCCAGAACATTTGGTGCCCACCGACTGATTTTCCTACGCCCTCGGAAGCCGCATGTATTCCGCTAATTCAACCCGGCCCATCAACCCTACAGAGGACTCCGCAACGATTGGCAATGCCACTATACCAAGCTACACCGCCATTGTGAAGGAGTGTCGACGCTGATCGCATACTGGGACGCAACGCAGTTGGTACAATGGCAGCCCTCGATCTCCCCGCTACAGTCGAGCCCTTGCAGCCAGCGTTCAGCAGTCGTCCCGGTCCTGTATGTGTGGGTGGAGAAGGGGTCTTCCAAGCCGCTTTTCTCGGCAAGTATTATACAAATTGTAACGATACAATGGTTAAACCGATTCACGCTTCTAGTTTATCGTCCAACTCTCGCCGTAAGCTTCTACCGTCCCGTTCGTGCTCTCCGCATCGCTCCATCGGGGTTCAACGCATACTGGGACGCACCGCAGTTGGCACCATGGAAGCCCTCGATCCCCCCGCCACAGTCGAGCAATTGCAGCCAGCGATCATCAGTCGTCCCGGTCCTGTGTGTGGGATGGGTGAAAGGGTCTTCCAACCCGCCACAAATGGCAAGTATACATCTGATCCGAACACTTCAAGCGCTGATGTATTCTTCGCTTCTAGTAATTTGCCTTTTGCTCTAACATCTTGTGACCAGATGTCAACCATTTCTCTCGCCGATGATGATCGCTACATTCTGGGGCGCGATGCAGTTGATTTGCTCTCTGCAGAACCTGATCCGTCATCCAATAACATCGAGATTTACTACCAGAATGTTGGTGGCTTAAATTCATCAACGGACAGCTATTTGCTCGCGACCACGGGCTGCTGTTATGACGTCATCGCCTTAACTGAGACGTGGCTCGACAACCGTACTCTGTCTCGCCAGGTGTTTGGTTCATCATTTGATGTCTTCCGCTGTGATCGCAATGCCCTCAACAGCCACAAGACATCAGGTGGTGGTGTACTCATCGCCGTTCGCCATGGTATAAAAGCTCGAGTGATCAACGATGAGCGGTGGGAGAGCTCCGAGCAAGTGTGGATCAGTGAAACTTGCCGATAGCAATCTCTTCCTGTGTGTCGTGTGTTTTCCACCTGACCGAATTCGTGATTACGGCCTGATCGATGTACATCTTTCCTCCGTTTCTTTCATCACCTCGATCGCAGCCCCGTCTGATGATATTGTTATACTGGGAGACTTCAACTTACCTGGCTTGACCTGGTGCCCAGCAAGTAATGGATTTCTACGATAGGATATCGAAAAGTCTGTGCTTATCAACAATGCCAGTTATCCCTGATCCCCACGGTAGCGATCATTCGCCTATCGTGATTTCAATTGCTAACGGTTCAAGACCATCGGAAACAATCAATGTCTCGTATGACCTCACACGGAACATTGATTTGAAGAGTTACGCGACCGCGATATCCGTTAAAATCGAATCCACTCAAGAACTTCCTCCGGAGGAAGGATACAGGTTTTTGGCTGGTTTGATTCTCGACAGTGCGAATCAAGCTCAGACTAAACCAGTACCCAGCGCGAATACCCATGGACGGTCTTCCACACTGTGGTGGGATAAAGAGTGCTCAGAGCTGTACGCGGAAAAGTCCACTGTATATAAGGCCTTCCGGGAAGACGGGTTACCCGCTAGCTATCAACAGTACGCGTCGTTAGAAAGGCGAATGAAGAGTCTAATGAAAGCCAAAAAACGCAGTTATTGGCGCCGGTTCGTCGACGGGTTAACGAGAGAAACAGCTATGAACACTCTTTGGGGTACGGCTCGACGTATGCGTAACCGAGACAGTACCAAGGAGAACGAGGAATATTCAAACCGTTGGATATTCGCTTTCGCCAAGAAGATCTGTCCGGACTCTGTCCCGGTACAGAAAACGTGCCGCGCCGCGTCTCCTCACGATACCGCGAACGAAACACCGTTTTCGATGGTGGAGTTCTCACTTGCTCTCTTATCATGCAACAATAACGCCCCAGGGTTAGACAGAATCAAATTCAACTTGCTGAAGAATCTGCCTGACACTGCAAAAAGGCGCTTGTTGAATTTATTTAACAAGTTTCTTGAGGGTAACATTGTCCCTCATGACTGGAGGCAAGTGAAGGTCATCGCCATCCAAAAACCAGGAAAACCAGCCTCCGACCACAACTCGTATCGGCCGATTGCAATGCTGTCCTGTATTCGGAAGTTATTCGAGAAAATGATCTTGTTTCGTCTCGACAATTGGGTTGAAGCAAATGGCTTACTGTCAGATACACAATTTGGCTTCCGCAAAGGCAAAGGGACGAACGATTGCCTTGCGTTGCTTTCTACAGAAATCCAAATGGCCTATGCTAACAAAGAGCAGATGGCATCAGTCTTCTTGGATATTAAGGGGGCTTTTGACTCAGTTTCTATCAACATTCTGTCAGAGAAGCTGCACCAGCATGGTCTGTCACCAATTTTAAATAACTTTTTGCTAAACCTGTTGTCTGAAAAGCACATGCACTTTTCGCATGGCGATTTAACAACATCGCGATTTAGCTACATGGGCCTTCCCCAGGGCTTATGTCTAAGTCCCCTACTCTACAATTTTTACGTGAATGACGTGAATTGACGATTGTCTTGCCAATTCATGCACGCTAAGGTAACTTGCAGACGACGGGGTGGTCTCTGTTACAGGGCCCAAAGCTGCCGACTTGCAAGGACCATTACAAAATACCTTGGACAATTTGTCTGCTTGGGCTCTTCAGCTGGGTATCGAGTTCTCCACGGAGAAAACTGAGTTGGTTGTCTTTTCTAGGAAGCGCGAGCCGGCGCAACTCCAGCTTCTATTAATGGGTGCAACGATCAATCAGGTCTTCACATTTAAATATCTCGGGGTCTGATTCGACTCTAAAGGTACCTGGAGATGTCACATTAGGTATCTGAAACAGAAATGCCAACAAAGGATCAATTTTCTCCGAACAATAACTGGAACATGGTGGGGTGCCCACCCAGGAGAGCTGATCAGGTTATATCAAACAACGATATTGTCGGGGATGGACCCTGACCCGTATTTCTGTTTCCGTTCCGCTGCGAACATACACTTCATCAAACTGGAGAGAATCCAGTATCGTTGCTTGCGCATTGCCTTGGGTTGCATACACTCGACCCATACGATGAGTCTCGAAGTGCTGGCGGGCGTTCTTCCGCTAAAAAATCGATTTTGGGAACTCTCATACCGATTGCTCATCCGATGCGACATTCTGAACCCGTTGGTGATTGAAAACTTCGAGAGGCTCGTCGAGCTTAATTCTCAAACCCGATTTATGTCCTTGTACTTCGACTACATGGCACAGAGCATTAATCCTTCTTCATATACTCCCAACCGTGTTCGTTTCCTAGATACTTCTGATTCTACTGTATTCTTCGACACATCCATGAAGGAAGAGATTCGTGGAATCCCGGAGCATATACGCCCGCAAGTGATCCCCAATATATTTTATAATATATTCCGAGAAGTCGACTGTGACAAAATGTTTTACACTGACGGATCAAATCTCAATGGGTCCACTGGCTTCGGTATCTTCAACAATACTATCACCGCTTCATTCAAGCTCAATGATCCCGCTTCAGTTTACGTCGCAGAGATAGCTGCAATTCAGTACACCCTTGGGATCATCGACACTCTGCCCACAGATCACTACTTCATTATTTCGGACAGCCTCAGATCTATCGAGGCTCTTCGTGCGGTGAAGCCTAAAATGCAATTCCCGTATTTTCTGGGGAAGATATGGGAGTCCTTGTGTACGTTATCCGAAAAATCTTATAAGATAACCTTTGTTTGGGTCCCCTCTCATTGCTCTATCCCGGGCAATGAAAAGGCCGACTCATTAGCAAAGGTGGGCGCATTAAATAGTGACATATATGAAAGACCAATCTGCTTCAACGAATTTTTTAGTATTTGTCGTCAGAGGACACTCAACAGTTGGCAAACCTCGTGGAGCAATGGTGAACTTGGACGATGGCTGCCAGGCCCGACGAGAGGGGGGGGCAACTACCCTGGGGCCCGGGTCTGTTTTGGGGGCCCGCATTTTTAACCGAATTAAATTTATTTTAATTTAATTGTTGAAGTTTATTGTTTCTGTTGACACTGCAAATATATTACAATCAAATACGTTCCAATGGTTTTCTGAAGTAGGTGAACGTAACCCAATTAAATTCATTTAACAGTGCAATTGAACCATTCTGGTTTCATTTATCGCAAGTGTTTGTCAAAGTGTGCAGTATGAAGTGGTATACAATTTATCATATTCCTAGCTAACTGTCACTAATAAAAGTTGGATATTCTCGGAATAGAATTGACGAGTAGATGACGAAAATCAATGTATTTTGAAAATCAAGATGGCGAATTCCAGTTAAGACATCATTATAACCTAAAATATTGACGTTTTCGAAATAAGATAATCATATAATCGATATAGGTATAGTGATTTGTGATGCGAATGATATGATTATAGAAAACTTTTCTCAACCAGAAGACGCTATATTGGCCTTCAAAAGGGCATCGCTCATCTACTCATCAAACTCGCTTAAAAATACCCTCATAGTTTATACAGATATTGTTTGAAATAGCTCCAAGCTACCGTTTCTATCATCTACTCGTCAAGCCCTTTTCAAAAATTCCCAAATTGTAAGGGTTATCGAGATTATTGTTCAATCGGAAGTCTCCATCCTGGATTTCAAAAAGGTAACAAATATCCATTTTCATCATGTACTTGTCAAGCCCGTTCCGGAAATACCCATATTGTTAGGGTTATCGATAATATTGCTCAACCAACGAATTTTAATAAGAATGTGAAGCGAACTTTTTTTACGATCTAAATCCCAAAAAAACGAACTAACTTAATTTACGAACCCTTGGCTTGGTTCGTAAATGGAGGTTGCAGTGTACACATTTGATGCAGAAAATATGGGAATTTAACTAGATACTTATTCTACCCATTAGTTTCCACCAAAAGTTGAAATTCTTTCTCTCACAACTCTCTGTCTCAGTTTTTTAACAGCAGATTTCGCTGTTGGATCCCAGTCATCGCATTCGGAATGTGTTCTCTCTGAATGTCAGCGCAAATGTAACAACTGATTCCAAAACCGATTTCCAATGGGTGACATACAATTTCATCTCAGTCCAGATTATCGTATGAAAGTTAGCTTCAGGGCAAAAAAGATTATGCATAAAATTGCTGCCTTCACCACAGTCTGAAATATTTGAAAATATCCAGCCGGTTAATGCACCCATTGGAAAATCATTCAATATCAGTGTTAACCTTCCGGTAGACGCACTAGTACACAGAGTGCGCGTCACTCAGGAAATCAAGCGAAAGCGTCTTTGAACACCAGCGCCTACTCGTTCAGTGAGCCATGCACGCGACTTCAGGAAGGCCAGACATAAAGTGTATAACTTTTGAACGGGTGCTTATGGACAAACAATTTTACCTTTGTTTTGTAGGTGAAACCTAGTCCTATTAGAATAATTGATAGTATAATTACAATTTTTGCCGATAGTGAAGTCACACGGGTTCAAAAACAGGCCAAAATTAAATCAAAATCAGTTATAAGTCTTTACACAGCATTCACAGCTATCTGGTCTCTTCGGAAAAGTTGTGTGTTTTATGATGATAAAAAATACCTTAGAACATTGTTAATGCGAAAAATTAGAAATAAAAAAGTTATGAGTAAAAATAGGAAATGAAGTTCACCATAGAGAACTTCTCATAACTCGATTACTATGAGTGACAGAGACAACATGTCTTCTGCAAAATTTATAAAAATACTCTCCTCTACAACTTTGTCGAAGACAGCCAAGCGCTATCTCTTTCGGTCCAAAAGTTAAATTTTCTATAGCCTACTATGATCATTTTTTTAAAAAGATAATATCACCAAAAGATGGCGCTTTTTACACACGCAAACATAGTAGGATATGTGAAATCACTAATATGGACAGTTTTGACTCCAGTGAATTAAGTACCTCAAAAAGCTGTTTTGAGCCACTGTGCAAAGTGGCGTTTACAGAATTTTGACAACCTGCTTGGTTACTGAGATATAGCGAGAAACGTGCTGAGAAATTTTTCATTTTTTACTTCAATTGACTGTGTCTAGGGATTGGCTCAAATTATCTTGATTTAAAAGATGTTTTTTTATGTAAAACTATCTGAGAAACACAATGGCATACTCATTTTCAAAACAAAAATGCACGAATTGTGAGAAAAATGCAAGTTAAGTTTTAAACTGGAAATGTAGCATATTTGGCAACACTGTAACCAAAAATAACTATTTTTTTCTAAATTCCCTCACTCATTTCCTTCAAAATGCATCTCATCGATTGTTCATAGACCAAATGAAGCCAAAGATATGAATAAAAGTTAATAATTGCTGATTTTTTTCTATGGAAAATTTTCCATGCACGATTATGACACCCTACAAATTTTGTCATCAATACACGCCTATGACACGTGTAAGTGTGACTTTTGTTCACATTTATAGTGAAAACTCGCAACATAGTCAACCGATCTTCGTAATATTTGAGAGATTAATACAGAATAGATAGAAGCATCAATTGCCTTCTTTGAATTGTTTGTGCAATTTCTAAGTTTCAAGATATTCAATCTCAAACTTTAAAAATCGTTTTTCTCGAAATGTGCTAAATGGCGCTTGTCATAAGATAGCACAACAGCGACGAGCTAGCATAGAAACAAGATTCAGTTTGCTCCTGAAACCGAACATATGCGAACATGAATGCGTTGTACCGACAAGCAAAGGACGAGGGAAACAAACCAAACATTCGATTCATCGCGGCGGGCATGAATTGAATTTTGTTTCTCTTTCAAGCTCACGAAGGGATGTCAATTTTTCTAAGCTCTGATTCTGGGCAGCATTATTGTGCGTCAAGGGAGCATGAACAATGCCGATATGGACTGTATGGCAATGCCACAAAAAAGGTTTCCAATTGGAATGGTAAATCGGACGCAAGTCATTCTAATGGCCAGACACAAATATTCCTTTATTAATTTTTATTTTTTCCATGTTTAAAATACTGACGACTCTGTTAAGCTAACGCGTTGAATCGTGTCAAATAAACAATTTTCATAACAAATAGTTTAATTGAAACGGTTGCATCCGTATAGTTTCTCTAATCGATATTGAAATAAGAAGTCATATATGGTAGGGCCCGTCAGTACTTCAAACCCCGGGGCCCGGCGCGGCTCTCGACGGCCCTGATGGCTGCATTCGATTATCCCAAAGGTATCAACGAAGCCTTGGTTCAGGGGGATGGATGTGGGTCGGGATTTTATTCGTGTAATGTCCCGACTTATGTCCAACCACTACACCTTAGATGCGCATTTGCGGCGTATTGGGCTTGCGGAGAGTAGTCTGTGCGCTTGTGACGACATCGAGCACGTAGTCTGGGTATGCGCCGGGTATTTGGACGCCAGGTCTCAGTTAAAGGATTCCCTTCGGGCCCGAGGTTGACCAACCAATGTCCCAGTCCGAGATATGCTAGCAAATCGTGATTTCCCCTATATGTCCCTTATTTATACTTTCATAAAAAGGATTAATATCCCAATTTAGCCCCTCTCTTTTATTTCTCGTTTTTAGAAGTTTCCTCCTGCCTTGTGGAACCGAACAGCTCCAGAGTGCCACTATGTCACCGCCGTCGCCCTTACCACTACGCCTGCATAGAAGGAAACTGAAGCGAGAGCGACTCGAGGTCCGATGACTTTTGAAGGATTCCCCGCGGGTCCGAAGAATACCATCCGTCAATCCGACCTACTAGACTGAGGCGCTAATTTGTTTCGCTGATCTCCCGTTTGCCCGAAAGTTGCAAGTTTTGCTCTTCTCTCCCGGTCACCATCTACGCCTTCTCTTCCCTGTCCTTGATACAACTACTTCTACAACGATTTTGGAAATGACCAAGCATAAGCCTCCGATAAAAAAATCAAATTTGTATTCCGTATTCCTAGTTTTAAGATAGTTGTAATTTCTACTCTTTGTTAAAACTATTGTCCCCCATCTTGTAAATAGAATTTTATCCCTAGTTTTAAAACACCTGTGAAATTTTTCATAAATATTTGTTCCCCCTTGTGTGTACCAAACTATATTGTTAGTTTTAAGATAACTCCTAAATATTTCCTAAAAAACTATTACTATTGAATTCCTTGTTTTAAATTTTTTCATAAAAAAATCTTTTGCCTCCTCTCTTGTATATAGAATCTTTTTTCTAGTCTTAAGATAGCTGTAAAATGTAAAAACAAAAGAATTTGGCACCGCCAAGCTAACGCATTTGTGCCTATCAAATAAACGAAACGAATAAAAAAAATTTGCGATTTCGAACTACACTTCTACCGATTCATCGATATGAGGCATTGCGAAATTAATATAACAAGTCCAGTATAAACTTTAAACTATAAACGACTTTCAATTCAAAGTTCTGCCATTTTAAAAATGCACTGAAGAGTTCTTGAGTGTACCTTTTTCGAACACAGGTGTTAGTATGGATTCATCCCCAGTGCGGGGCCCCCCAAAATTCCGTGGCCTCTTGCCTAGACCCAGTGTGACCATGCGTAAAGACGGTACTGGATGGGGTTGTTATTTTGGACAAGGTGGAATTCTTACCATATAGTTCGCATTCTTACCATATAGTTCGCTCCAGCTGAGACATCAGTCAATCCAGAGAAGTCCAATACCTAAATGTTAGCGGTTCAATCTCTGATCTGGTAAAAACGCCACTAGAAACGGTTGATTTGAGGATACAATTTGACACAATTGCGAAAGCAACTTACCGATGCTTGCTTCCACCTCTGTAGCAAATCCAAACTGAAATATTCATAATTAGGAATATGCGTTTAACACCTCCTAAACGAAGTCCTTGCAACGCTCATGGAAAACGCACAGCAAATGGACAACGTAGATGCACACGTGTGTGGGTTGAATCTCTTTTCGTTTAAGATTGAGTCAGCAACAACCTGAGAAAATACATTTCAATGACTTTTTCTCACTACATAATGATCAAAGGTCTCAAGATAGCATGTACAGTACAAAGTATGTTTTCTGGCAGTACCTGCTCATTATGGCACAGCACATAGGTACAAATAGATTTTTCAATGTGAACCATTTACTTCATAATGTCAATCATTGTTAAAACTTCTAAGCATCCCCGGGCGTTTTGAATTTGTTATACTGACCTACTAAACTTGTTGTGGTATTTTGATAAAAAAAAAATACAATCGAAGGTTTTTTTCAAGATTGCTCCGACGCTGCTTCCTTTGAGGCAAAGTGATTTCACCTTAATTGGTTGGAGTTTGTTCATTGTGGCATTTTAAATGAAAAATGTTTGCTCAAGTAGAAATGTAATATACAGTGTTCTGGATTTTGCATATACATTTTCAATGAAAATTATTTGAAATAACTTTTATTAAATAGTTTGAGACATGTTTGGTATTGTAAGTGGAATTGCCTTGCTTTTCATATAGAGAAAAGATCAAAGTTTCTAATCAAGGTATCTCGAACGACGATGAAAACGCCCAATTCCACAAACTTCAGCTCACAAAACTATTCCAATTGCGAATAACAACCTGGAAACAAACCTTTTGCAAAGGCCTAACTTATTCGAACAAACAGTCACGTCCGTCGTTGATTTCCAGCTGTGTACACTTGACGCTATTTCCGTGATCCCTGATGCGAAGGCTAGCAAAACCGAACCCCGCAACTTGGGTAAAAAAGTATGTTTTACGGTTGTCCGAACAATCAAGATCATTAGTGCCGAGCTGAACGGTAGATTAGAGCGAAAAGAGCAGTTTTTTCCCTCATTTTCTTCCGACACTAACCGGGCTGCTGACGGGCTGGCGGCGTCTGTGATGGGTAGCAAAATCGCACCCCGGCACAACCCCGAATCATTGGCCGATCAGGTTGTCGGTCACGTCATCGTTGGGTCCTACATACGTCGGCAGGCACCACACCAGTCAATGCTGGTGGCCTGTAGTTTCGATTCAAAAGCGGCACGACTTTACACCTGTAACTCGAATCCGTGACCAACCCATCCCAGGCCACGCGAGAGGTGCAAATGGGTTGGTGGCAAAGCTAAAGGTTTCGTTTTGTTCTTCTATACCTGTTTCGCCAGCGCTCTCCACGTGTTGCCTCACTTATCCTTCACTGTGTGCCACCCCGGTTGACGCTTTAGGAAATCCATTCGGATATAAAACATTTCCGTGATTTATTGGTCATTTGTGATAAAAGCTTTTCGCTACAGTTTGTTCCCGACCCCGAAAGCATGGCATGGGGGGTTGTGTTTGCGTGGGAAAAACCTGATATGGCCCCTTTTGCCATACGCCCTCTTCAGTTCGGGAAGCATCATCATACGTACATGACTGGACCGTTTTGGCCATCAAACTTGCCTCCGGTTCTGGTTTTTTCCTCCTCTCCTTTGCTACCTCTCTTCGGTTCGGTACCAACGGGCTTAGTTTACATTGCCACTTCGGCAGATAGCTAGGTATGGGTGCACGGATCTAGCTAGCTTGTATAGAGCTGTAGTGACCATCCAACCGAAAGCTGCTTAGTAATGGCCTCCGTGTTATAGATTGGAAAGAGGTGTTTTTTCCACAGAGGAGTAAAAAGCAGCGATAAAGTATCATATTTGTTTTAGGTGTTCTATGCTGAGCTTCATTTTGGTTGAGAGTTGGGTGGAGGAAAAAAACGGAAAGCTCTTTACTGGTCATGCAGCAAAGTGCAGTAATCTGAGCCTGTGGGATGAGAATGAAGTGAATGGTTTCCAAGTATTAATAGTACTTTTGATCGGCATATGAATGCGTAGGTATTGGTTAGTAATCCGATAGTCAGATTCAAATATTGGCATGTTCCGCTATAAATAAATTTGGAAACAATGGCTTGCCTAACTATAGTACCTTTTGATGTTTGCAATACTCTTTGAAAGTACATGAATGCCACCTCTTCCCTTGGGCTGAGCCATGAAAAGGCAAAAATTAATGTAACTTAATCAAATCAGAAGTATTGATAAAAACAAAGATGGTATATGTCTTAACGTAAACAAGTTAAGGCACATACCATTATAGTTAAGGCACATACTTTAGTCATCGTTTGACTGGTACCAATAGTGAAACCTAGCTTACAATTGACATGTATTAATTGGCTTTCGAACGTGAAACTTATCCGCTCGACGCATCAGCCAGAATTCCTTATTGGTACCAATCAAACGATGACGAAGGTAATTTCTTTTATTTCAATTATTTTAGGATGAATATTACATAGTTTTACAGAAATTTGAATTACAGGTGATGTGAAAACCTTATTTTGTGTTGCTCGTAGAAAGGATATGCAATCACTCAGGAAATTGAACCTTTTGATCGGGGCCTGGAGGGCGAGTCTCATGTGCCACTAGACTCAGTTCGTTCAGATCGACAAATGTCTGTATGTGTGTGCCTGTATTTTATAGTCTCACTCATGTTTCTCAGAGATGGCTGAACCGATTAATACAAACTTAGTTTCAAATGAAAGGTATAACGCTCCCATAAGCATTAGTTGATCGGATTTCCGGTTTCGAAGTTACGGGTTGAAGAGTGCAGTCACACAACAAATTCCCACAGGAACTGGTACCATCATGATCAGGGCCGGCGTAACACTTTTAGTCCGAATGGGTAGTAAGATAAACATAGGGTGGGAGTCTATGTATTGCATATGAGAAATTTGTTGCGTTTTCGCTTGCATTACATACGCATAAAATCACTCTCAATTTGCGACTACGACGGTGATTTTGACAGCTTGTGTGTGGTGTGTGAAGTGCATGTAAACAAATGGATGGTGGTAGTGGTGTGGCCAGGGGGTTGTGTGTGAACCCCCTCCCCCAAACCCAAATTATTATTGGTGATGACCAGTTTAATTTAAAAACAAAATTAAATAATAATTTTGGAAGTTTATTATCTGATCATTACATTGAGAACATAATGTTTTTAACACCATGGGACATTTGGTAAATTGTGGGAATAGGATCTTGCAAATGATCTCTTAGATTGGATCTTATAGTTGGCAAATCATGCCAATATCAAATAAATACCTGCATGAAAACAACCACATATAAGCTTATAAAATATGGTGTTTTCTATTGGCCTTTAGTAAGTTAGGATCAGTTTTTATGGCAATTTGCTTTTGTACTATCAATTATTTGAATAGCCACAAAATAGGATTGAAAATGAAGAAAATTAAAAAAAAGGCAAGTTAGTGGCTATTTATAATATACATTTATGATGTACTGAATTATTATGCGTTATGCAATTTCGTATACAAGGATTTGTTCTTAAGTTATGAATTTTAATAGCAAAGAAAAATAAAATAAATGCACGGAAACTATTTTTGCGGTAATATAACATAGTTTCGAAACCGTCAGCTTTGGAGATTTAGTATTTTCGAAGAATTTTAAAGCGTAAAACATCGCCTGATCAAATAATACAGATGGACTCATTAAAATTTAGTTTCGAAAAACTTGTAAGGTTTTCGCCAATTGTATTACAATTAATGTGACTGAAGATATGAATTCTCCGGGTATCGAGATATATTAGACAATGAAATAAAAAATAAAATAAACATTTTATACAAGCCATGTGTCTGAAACTTATAGTAATAATGAAGAAAACTGGATTTATGAATAATTACATAAATAACGTTTTTATTTTCCAGAAAATCGAAAAAACGTTCTCAAATGCAGGAAAAAATTATTATTTATTCAACTTATCGTGAAACAAGGAAAACTCAAATACTAATGTTTTTTTGTGTTTTGGGATTTTAGTTGATCTATTGGTCTTCAATCGCGATCACCGTAAATCTCTTGAATAAAAAACCAACTTAATCCACCTAGCATGAAGCATTTCTTATAGAAATCACTGTTGGATCGTTCATTAGTTTGCAGTTTCTAGTTCTGCACGAATAAAACCTCAAATAAATTGAATAAATTACAGAAAATCAATAAAATGAACAAAATAAAAAAATAGCGAAAAATTAAAATCAAAAGGTTTTAAAATTCATTAAATAGAATGCTTAATATAAATTAAGTTAATAAAATACATAAATCAAATCCGATTAGCTCATTAAATGAATAATTAGGAAATATTTAGTAATAGTTATAAAATTAATAGAATTAATTAAATTGACTCAAACCAACAAATTAAATGAAAGAAATAAGTGGATCGACTGATCATGAAATGAATCAAATAAATCAAATGGATCAAATGAATCAAATGAATCAAATGAATCAAATGAATCAAATGAATCAAATGAATCAAATGAATCAAATGAATCAAATTAATCAAATGAATCAAATAAATCAAATGAATCAAATGAATCAAATGAATCAAATGAATCAAATGAATCAAATGAATCAAATGAATCAAATGAATCAAATGAATCAAATGAATCAAATGAATCAAATAAATCAAATGAATCAAACGAATCAAATGAATCAAATGAATCAAATGAATCTAATGAATCAAATGAATCTAATGAATCAAATGAATCAAATGAATCTAATGAATCTAATGAATCTAATGAATCTAATGAATCTAATGAATCTAATTAATCTAATGAATCAAATGAATCTAATGAATCTAATGAATCTAATGAATCTAATGAATCTAATGAATCTAATGAATCTAATGAATCTAATGAATCTAATGAATCTAATGAATCTAATGAATCTAATGAATCTAATGAATCTAATGAATCTAATGAATCTAATGAATCTAATGAATCTAATGAATCTAATGAATCTAATGAATCTAATGAATCTAATGAATCTAATGAATCTAATGAATCTAATGAATCTAATGAATCTAATGAATCTAATGAATCTAATGAATCTAGTGAATCTAATGAATCAAATGAATCAAATGGATCGAATAAATTTAATGATTCCATTTAATACAATGAATGGAATGGATAAAATGAATAAAATGATTGGAATGAATGAAAAGAATAATAACAATAAAAATAAAAAAAATGAATTGAATCCATTTAAGGAAATCAAACAAAGCGAATAGAACTGATAAAATGAATAAAATGAAGATAAATATGAGCAGAATCAAACGAATTGAATAAAATGAAATATTAATCGCTGTTAAGGGGGGCGTCTGGTGTAGTGGCAAAAAATAGACTATTTTTTATCCGCTTAATTGTTGTATTGAACCTCTAGAATAGTCTCCCGCAGTATCGGTGGCCACACTGGCCTTCTTTCATTTTAAACAGCCATGCATTCGTCGCACGTATTTGCTGTAACACACGCAAATTTTAATCTATCGGCGACCACTTTCGAAAAGCTGACAACGATAAAAATACAGTGTGGACAATACACTCTAAACTACTTCTACCCAAATTTTCCAAACAAGATACCCAATGGGTCATTTTCCATAGCGTTTTTCCCGTGATGCAAATTGACATGGGACACCCTTTAATTGCGTTTTTCTCGAAGCAGCGTTTTTAAAATTGACGAACACGATAACTCAAAAACTAATCAGCAAATTGAATTGATTGTTTTATGAGAATTCACAATATGTATAGCCTGCCGATGAATCACAGAAAACCTAAATAAAAAAATTTCTTACCATTATTTTGAAAAAAAAAAAGTGAGCGAATTTTACAGTAAAATATGAGATTTTACGGTTTTCTTGAAGCTATTTTCCGAAACTTGAACTTTTTTTCTATTTTTTTGTGGTTCATCGACTAACTACAAGTCAAAGCTTTACAAATTTATTGAATTTCCCGTATCCGACAATTTTATCGAGAGTTATCGTGTTTGCCGCGGCGCTCTTTGACGTGGAAATGGTTGGACGTCTACTCTTGGAACGATCGTATGTGTGGCTCCGTGTGACAGAAAAAAAAAATTTTCGTGCTCAATGAATGTATAAATAAATCTTAACATTACACATAAGATCTAATGTTGCCTTGCCTTCAAAATCGTAAAACAAAATAATTTTCGGTTTTAGCACTTTACACCATACGCCTCTTTTAAAAAGTTATAAATTAATATAAAAAAATAAATTGCGTCGAATAAATAATTTGGATGGAATGAATGAATGAAAATATAGTCAGAATATTAAAATGAAGAAACTGAATAACATGAATGAACTGGAAAAAAACGAATAGAATGCATGATTGGAAACAGTGAATAAAACAAGTTAGATGAATATGAATAAAATGCACGAAAAAATAAAGTGATCAGGGTGAATCTAAAAAATGAAACGAATAAAATTGATAAAATGAACAAAATGAATAAACAGAATGCTGAATGAAATAAATAATGATAATGCAATGATCATATACCTAAAATTAGTTAAATATTCAAAGTGAATAAAATTAACAAGATGAATAAAATCCATGAAATGAAGAAACTGAAAAAAATTTCTGCTTAGAATGAAATTGAAAACCATTTTTGAATAAAGCAAATTAATAAACCGGATTGTACGAATTTGAGAACTATTTTATCAGAAAGTTGTGATTTTTTTAGAAAATCCCATTATCTGAAAAAAAGGCTAATTGATATACAATGAACTTTCTAGGGTTTTCAATCTTTTTTGTTTTCACCTTTTCGTTTTCGTTCTTTTTTTCTTGACTGCGTCGTTTAAGACTATCTGGTGTTTTTACATTAATGATGGACCTTAATTAGTTATCAGGAACTTGGAACATTCAATTTGTTTTGGAAGTCAAAGTTGTCTTTTTGGTCTCATATTCCCAAATAAAATTCGAAATAGTAAAGTGAAACAAGGTCACATGTGCTTTCAAACCCCTTATGCAGAGAGCAACAGAGGGAGAATGCGGTTCGTGAATGAGACAGGTAGTTATTTCAAAGATTTCATTTGCATTGAGCTATGCTATGTCGATAGTACAAAATCCGTGCATTTAGTTGATAACAATGCAGTCTCCATCGGACTTTATTAATAGGGTTACCAACCGTCTTAAGAACGCTTGGTAACCCTATTAATGATGTTCGATGGAGCTAAAAAATCATAGCTTGCTTCTTCGATGTTATAAGCATTTCATGTAAGACTTTATGCGAACATTTAAGATGACCATTCTCATTGATATCTTCACTCCTAAACACTCCTAATTTTCCATACAAACTTTGATTTTAAACTGTGAAGCCCCGTTCCAATTTTTATCAAAAATTTCTTCACTAGAGATTTCCTGGTACTCCAAACTTTCGCGATTTTTTTCGTTCGACCTCCATTTTATTTTGTTTCGCAGTGTTATTAGTCATAAAATGCACTGATACACACCTAGAAAAAATAGTGTAAATTTACGTCTCCCGACCCTGACATATACGAGCATCAAAAATGACTTAGTTTTACGTTTGATATTAGTTTCACATGACATTGAATTTCGTAAATCATGTAATATTACTCCACATACAGCGTTTGTTCTGAATGGCAGTAAGCTTAATTTTATGTCATTGCGCATGTTTATGTCATATGTTTCATGTAAAATTAAACGGAACACGGTAATGTTTCGTCATTTCGTGAATTACGGTTTGGTAAATTGTGTCATGTTTTCAATTACGTCAACGATAAAATTCATATTTTTGTGGTGTGTACGTTAAGTCTCCAAAGAAAGTAAAGTATTTAAAAACATCGACCTGGATGTCACTAGCGAATACCATTTTGACGTGATTACATTCCCGTTCAAAAGCTGCAAATCGTCACTGTTGTGCTATCTTATGACAAGCGTTATTTAGCACGTTGGAGAAAAACGATTTTTAACGTTTGAGATTTAATATCTTGAAACTTATAAATGCTAGAGACCATTCAGAGAAGACAATTGATGCTTCTATCTATTCTGAATTAATCTCTCAAATATTACGAAAATCGGTTGACTATATTGAGAGTTTTTGCCAAAAATATAAACAAAAGTCGCACTCACACGTGTGTAGGTGTGCGTTTATGACAAAATTTGTATGACGTGTCATAAGTGTGCATGGAAAACTTTCTAAAACAAATAATGCATGAATTATTAACTTTTATTCATATCTTCGGTTTGATTCCGTCTAGAAACAATCGGTGAGATTCATTTTAAAGGAAATTGGTTAAGGAATCTAGTGGAAACATTATTTTTTGGTTACAGTGTTGCCAAATAAGCAATATTTCCAGTTGAAAAGTAAAACTGCATTTTTCTCTCAATACATGCATTTTAATTCTGAAAATTATTATGCCATTGTATTCCTCTGACATTTCTACACATGAAAACATCTAAAACTTTGATTTAACTTGATCCGATCCCAGGATACGGTGATTTCAAGCAAAAAATTTACAATTTCTCATTACGTTTCTTGCTATATTTCAGTAACTAAACAAAATTCTAAAAAAGGGCACTGTCATAAGATTGCGCAAGAGCGACGAACTAGTAAACTACTATATGAAAGCTTTGTATTTGTTGTTAAAACATTTCTTGCATCATGATTATCAATTGTATGTAATAGAATTGAATTTGGTTGTGTGTTCATTTTAAATTAATTTGAATGAAAAAAGGTTCAAGACCCTATGTCTACCGTCCTAGAAGATTTCTATGGCATACATATACAGTTGAACAGCCCCACAATGGTAAACACCTAAAAAAATGCGCAACCAACAATTCTAAGGTTGACCTGAAAGAACTCGCCACTAGCGAATTTGCAAACGCAGCGGCTTAAGTCGCGGTGCACATAGCACAACAAACGTGAGTCACTGTGTTGCTCGAAGAATTAATGATTGTTTATAGGTATCCGCGGTAAATAATCGATTTCCAATGACACCGGCTGCAGGTGTTTATACGATTGTATACAATTTGGCTGTGCCAATATTAATTAACGTAATTATTTACATAGGCGTGGCGTTTTTATGATTGTGAGCGCATCGATACAAATGCATAATTATGTTCGGGAAATAGAGCGTTCAACTACTTACGAATAGCTTTAGTTAGAACAAGAGAACACGAGGTTCTAGCGAGAACCGAAGGCTCACTAACACTAAACCAATTAGGAAGTACTCACGTTCGGGGAACCTTCGTAAAATAATAGAAGACAGCAAGAGTTACTTTAAGATAGAGGAGAATAGGAATACATTAACATAAAAATTACATACGAAGGAGAAAGATAGAAAGCGATGCGACACTAATACAAATATAATGTCAATCGCATGCTGAACAGGGATAGATAGTCAATAATTGAAATTTTGCTGAAGTAAGCAAAAAATTTACTATATAAACTTCAGAAGATTTAGAATCGAGGCTTTTTTTCTTTTTCTCCCTTTTTCAATTAACTCGATCAAAGCTGGGCCCCATGTACTGTGCGTACCTCTGGCTGCCAACAACCGAGATCAATTTGAGTAATAGATTGCGTAGGTGCGAAAGAATTCGCGCAGTAGGGTAGTTCAGAAAGTGTAAGTAAAAGTAGGGAAAATATATCGTTTTTTTTTCTACCTATCCTTTGTGTTTCTCTTCAATTCCGCCACGGTGCGTAAGCATTTACGGCGCACAGTGACCACACTGATAGAATATATTCGTAAATCGCTGCGAATTCGATTCGTACAGACAATTTTCATAAAATATACGAGTTTTTCGTACATATTATGAATCATTCGTAGTTCAATTGAAACTCTTATATTTTTTCTTACGAGTTTTGCGTGAAAACCACGAAACGACTTTCGTTGGCTTATTACGAAATGGCTTCATTAGGCAAACGAATTGTTTACTGCTATATACGAAAGTCTTCGTAATATTTACGAACATCATTCGTCAAACCGTCAACGTCAAAAGAGAGGTGGAATATGGGTCAATAGAGTGCCCAGAAAAATGATGAATTTTTGAATAACTCAATCGGCCCACCCCTGAGTCGATTCCTAGTCCCACCAGGAGTACTTGCTCCAAATTTGAAGCAAATCGGACAAGTCTAGCTACCGGACCAACGTGCCTGAAGTTTGTATGGGATTTTTCGACAATTTACATGAAGAAAACCCACTAACTCGCATTGTCGCCGCTAGGAGGCACCGTATGCATAGTATTGTCGTTATAAGTGAAAATAAGAAAGATCATTTAATTGTGTACCACTTTGTTGAAGACTGCTAGTCAATCCGGCTTTGTTAAAATAAGTTATTAAACTTTTAACGAAGTGATGTCTGAGTCAGTTTTGCATAGGGCCTATCAGTACATGGTTGTGTATCGGTACTCGATTCCCGCCAACTATACATTTTTGTGAGATAATGGTTAGATTTAGCTTAATAGTATATTCAGAAGAATTGTAGTACATAATACGAGTTATATTTTGGTTAGAAAATTTTAGTTCCACCTGTGACCGCATAGAGGGCGCCAGCACTAACTTTTCATAGAAGTGAGATAGCATATCGAGATGTTCGGAAGAATTATTTAAAAATGCTTGTTCTACAACTTTGTAGAAGACACCTAATATCTATCTCTTTCCGGTGAAAAGTTAGTATTGGCGCCCTCTATGCGGTAAAATGAGGAACAAAAATTTTCTAACCAAAGCATGACTCGTATTACTTACTATAAATCTTCTGAATATACTATTGACTTAAACCTAACCATTATCTCACAAAAATGTTTAGTTCGTGTGGATCAAGTACTGATACACAGCCATGCACTGCTAGGCCCCATGCAAAACTGACTCAGACATCACTTCGTTAAAAGTTTAATAACTTCTTTTAACAAAGCCGGATTCACTAGCAGCCTTAGACAAAGTGGTAGGCAATTGAATGATCTTTCTTATTTTCACTTACAGTGATAATACTATGCATACAGTGCCACCTAGCGGCAAAAGTGCGAGTTAGTGGGTTTTCTCCATGTAAATTGTCGAAAAATCCCATACAAACTTCAGACACGTTGGTCCGGTAGCTTGACCGATTTGCTTCAAATTTGGAGCAAGTACTCCTGGTGGGACTAGGAATCGAATCAGGGGTGGGCCGATAGGGGTCATTTTTTTTCTGTCACTCTAATGGGTCAATAATTGTTGATCATCACGACGATCTCGGTCTGACTATTTAGTAACCTTATCCGTGTCCTCCGGTTTCAGGAAGATTTCCTGGACCTCTTTCGCTTCCAGTTGATCCATAATCCGGCGCAGTACGGATCCAGTTGAGCTATGCTCGTTGGATTTGTATGAAGAAGTTTGAGTTTTTCTCTGCTGGAGCAATGTAAAAATAATATGCTATTAAATACGAAAACTCTTCTAAGATAAACGAAATGAATTCGTGCGACCAACAAAATTGTTCGTAATATACACAACCATCTATTAAAATAAACGAAACATTTCGTTTCATTCCGGAAAAATATTGCCGTTTTCAACAATAACATTCGTGCAATGTACACTAAATATGTAAAATTTACGAAAACTTTCGTTCATCAAGCGGCCATTTCTTCGTACCACAATAAAATCGATTTGGCCACATCGATTTTTTTAAATAAAAAAAATCTATGTTGTCAAACATCGATCCCAAAAGATCGACTGAAAACAATAAGAGGATAATAAATACTAACACTTTTCTAAGATAATTCTAATTAATTCGTGTGACCAACGAAAATACTTCGTTGCAGAAAACGACGAATGAATTCGTGCATTGTATGATCGATTTCATTATATTTACGAATTTATATTATCAGTGCATTGATATTTGACATGTATTATTTATTGCAAGAAGAAACATTTGTTCGTGTGCCATATTTTGCTTGCCACAAAAGAATGAAAACAATCCAAAAAGCAACCTGGACAAATTGAAAATTTTAGGATTCGTTAAAATACCACCAGCAAACCCTATTCAATCACAAAATTACTTCGAAAAGGTCATAAAAGACAGCTTTAGCGCCGAACATGTTCGGGGGCTTTCAGTTTCTCTTCCTTCGTCCAGTAAACGACATCGTCCTCTGCTTGCCAACAAATATTTAATTTCTTTTATGACCGAACACAAAAACTATGGCTTTGACTGATGGAGACGGAATCGGAGCCAAGAACCCGTTCGCTTTTTTCCCCTCTCAATTCGGGAACAAGTGGCCAACCATTCTCTGCCTTTCTCCCCGAGCGACTAACTGGTAGATGGCCCACTAGCAGTTTGACAAGGATGAGGAAGCAGCGGGTTTTCCTATTATAACGCTATTTATGCTTTCCGGTCATCAGTTATACAGTACGAAAGCAGGGGAATCAGCAGCGGCAATTGCAGCAGAACCAGTAGTAGTACCAGTAGTAGTAGTGTAGTAGTAGACTACAATCGTTAAACAATTGTCCTTTATGTCCGCCCTTTTTTACTGCCGAGTCACTGCGTCTCAATCCCAAACCGAGCAGTCACAGAGTGTGACAGTCCAAATCGCCAGGGTTTTGCTATATTCCTTGGGTTTGATTCTTCTTCCAACTGCAGCTGCTGCTGCTGCTGCTGTGAGTTTCTTCTCGGTTGCCAAGCATTTGTGCTGACAGCTACTGGATTACATTGTGTATCCATCAAAGAGGTTGGCCACTGGTTAGCCGGCCCGGGTCTAGTGTTGTAAACAGTCGTTTGTTAGTTTTATTTTTATTGCACTATTTAATGTCTCACTCAGTGTTCCAGATATGACCTGATTATGATTTTAATGTTTGGCTGTCTTGTCTGCTGGTTCTTGGCAGCGATATGACATGCAGCTCGCAATAGCCGTCCGGATTTGAGATATATCGAGACAGAAGAGCTGCATCTTCTGGCCTCTTCCGGTTGGCGTTAGCAAATAAAACTGTTCAGGCTAGGGTGAATGAAATGTGCTGTCGAAACCAATGTCCTTTCGGAATTTACATTAAATTTTGAATTTTTCTAGTAGAGACGACAATACGAGAGTTCGATAGGTTTAATTTTTCAACTTACTTATTTATTTGATCCTTCTAAATTTAAAATTATCGATTTTAAAATCATCGAGCCATAAATTAAACGAATTATAGGTACACATCATGAGAGCACAGATCTAATACCAGGAGCTCGCATAAAAATAAATATAATGGAGACGCGCTGTCTTCTGTACCCGAAGCATATGTAAGGGAGTGTATCCGATTATGGATCGGTCACGGTTTTGCCGTTATAGTGAAAGAAGCAAAAAAAATCTGCAAGCAGACCCTGAAAATCAGTGCATCGTGTCATTCAGGGAGTGGGGTTGACAGAAGGCCGACCCACTAAAAACCCTTCCCAAGTGCACCTGAGTGGTTTACTTGAGCTACCTATTCTCCTTATGCCTTGATCTCCCCCGGGACCACTGAATGCGATTATTTCGGGGGAGTGCTGTACCCATGCACTTACACCTCTCAGTCCCTAAATTACAACAGTCATGACGACCATGCATGTGAGTATGCTGCGAGAATAACTAAGGCGTTGGCAAGCACGAAACGTCTCCTGGCAGGTATATCATTCCCAATACTGAGGTGTGGCGTACCGGTCTGGGTTACTGCGCTGAACACAAAGCGGAACCGAACGAAGTTGATGGGCACGTTTCGCGTAATGGCTGTCCATGTCGCGAGAGCGTACAGAACGATATCGTCGGAGGCGGTATGCATCGTTGCCGGAATGATTCCCGTCTGCATCATATCACCAGCGGAGAAATGCACGAAATTGAAGTAGACTGGTCTCACGTTGGCTAATTGCCAGCAAGAGTGGGACAACGCGGAGAAAGGAAAGTGGACCCACCGACTCATCCCAAATGTGTCGGTGTGGGTGCGTAGGAACCATGGCGAGGTGAACATCCATTTGACACAGTTTCTGTCCGGGACGGATGCTTCCGGAAGTACTTGCATCGGTTTGGACATGCTTTATCACTTCTTTGCCCGGAATGCGTTTACGCGCAGAAATCAGCAGTACATGTGGTCTTCGATTGCCGCAGGCTCACTAGGTTCAAAGAAGTTCCAAGAGGTATATATGCCTGATGTGACAGTTGACATTATCGTCGAAGAAATGTACCACGACGAGCATATCTGGGATGCTGTCATAGGATGGTTACGAGTATGCTTTCCGAGCTGCAGAGATAGTGGCGAAGTGCCCAACAAAGTAACTCTGCCGGTTAGAAAGCTGCCGTGAAACCACAAATCGGGTTTCAGGAGAAATCACGCCGCCGGGAACTCTCCGTCAGTGTAGACTAAGTCCACCGCCGAGGAGCAGTTGAGTAGTACAGAATGTAGTATCGGGTCCAGCTCTTCGGGGCACCAATGAAACGGACGTCAAAGTTCACCGGAATCACGACATCGACCTCGATATTCTACCGGGTAGCTTGTGAGTAGGCTAGATCCACCGCCGGGAACTAGATCGAGTAAATCGGGATAGAGCGGGGAGCTAAATAGCTCACAGAAACGAACATCGGAATCGGAAGAAATCTACCGCCGGAGAATTCACACTAAGGTAGATTCACCGCCATGGACTAACCGACTACATCGTAACACAAATGGAAGCTAATCGGCTCACGAAACATATAACGCTACCTAGAGACATTCTACTATCAGGGAACTCACCACCGGATAACATCCGAGTTGATCCCGATAAAGCTGGGAGCCTGATGGCTCAAAGATGCGGGTATCGGTGTCGGTAGAAATTCCTCCGTCGGAAAACACTCGATCGGAATAAGGTGAGTTCACCGCCAGGAACTATTCAAGTAGAACGTGATAAGGCTGATAGCCGAATCACTCACGGAAACAGGAGCTAAATAGCTCAAGGAATAAGCATCTAAACGGCTCATTAGGATGAGAGCTAAACGGCGAGAGTATAATCAGAGCTCAAAGGTCGAGCCATTCCACGAAAGCACGAAAATTATTCGTGAGTCCCACACAGTGCCAATACAGTACAGGTCAGGCTTTTGAAGCTTTATAAATCTTACTATAAAAATAACGAGCACATCCCTTCGAACCTAGGGCACTAGAAGACTGCGTGTTCCGTGTTTCGCCACATCTCAGAATTGAGGATAAGATACCTGTCAGAAGACGTGTCTTGTTGGACCTTGCTCCTCCGAAGTTCGGCATAATCCGTGCCCTCTGTGTTTGATGTCCTATCTGCTCTCACATGTATCTGAAGTCAACATGGCTGTTTTAATTCAACCGATCATTGAGCATCACACCCAGGTGCTTCAGCGTTATTGTTGGATTTTTTACGATTACCGACTAGCACTACTTCCATCTTGTAGTGAGCAGACTGTAACTTGACATCAGCCATCCAGGTTTCAACGATGCCTATTCTCTCTACCATCAACATCTCCACTTCTTCCAGAGTGTGGCCGGTTATCGTCCGGACGACGTCGTCTGCAAAGCCGACGATCTCAACTCCCATGGACAGCGGTACGGCGACAGTCACCCTGCTGACGCTGTTGAACGCGTTATTCGGTGCCATCGTTACCCCGATTCCGCTTCGATGCTTTCTTCGTACTCGCGATAATAGTACGGAATGCATCCTTTCCGGAATCCGAACTATAACCCGTTCTTTCTTTCCATGTAGACCTGTTGAGGATTTACCAAGAGCAGGGTGGTGGATGATCCATTCCTGAAGTTTACCAAGGCTCTGCGGTGGTGGATCACCTGGTGTTTTCCTAGTTTTGGCAGCAACACCACGTTCCGGATCTTCCATCTATCCGGGAACATGTCCGGAAAAGCCAGCAACGCGGCCCTCAATACTATGTTTGGAATACCGTCCGGGCTGAGAGCTTTCTTCGCTTTCAGGTTGGCTCAATTGTCCTCAACATTTCCACCGTCTGCATCAACGTACGATGAATGCGGCCAAGCGGTTCAGAAAAAAAACCCTCCATGATAGTCATCAGTTTATTGGCGTACTTTTCAGCTGGTATCGTTGGACTCTTCATCTTTCCCAACACGAGCATTACCCCAGGGGTTCGCGTGTACTACTCTGTACAGTTCTTTGTTGCCGGTGGATTTGCTCTGCATTATCTCTCGTTTAGAAGCGGTCCTGACCACCCAGAATGTTACGTTGTGCCCTTTTCTGACCGCTTCAGATCTTGTTCTCTGAACGCCGCACGCCAGCAGTTTCTCGACTCCGTTTTTCATGGCAGCTTCTTTTGGATGGAACCTGATTCCTCCCCGGCAGTACTCGTAGTAATTCGGGGAGAGATTTTTTTATGTGCACAGTACACACTTCAAACCAACTACTTAATAGTTAGATTTTTCAGTATGGTTACATCACCACTCCTCGTCACCTGACAGTACCAGTTTTCGACCATCCACACAACGTAGAAATTTCTAAATGGTCGTAGGAAGGCTAGCTGTGGGTCGAGAATTAATGCTCTTCCACTACGAAGACAATCTGGGCGGCAAACTTCAGATCATCTTATTTACTGACCTCTTCAACTCCCTTGAGCAATTTAACATCGCTTCCTCGTTTAGCGCCCGACTTGCCCACGAACTACTCGGGCTAGTCCTCGACGATGGACTTCCGACAGAGAATTCCCCGGCTAGAGAAGTTCTTCCAAAACCGAGTCGACCAGCCAGATGCCGAAAACAGTTCGTCGATTCAAGTGAGCAGGGCGTCCGGTTTGCTGGTGCCCTGACAACCCGGCCAAAGAAATTCTACCGATACCGATTTTTCTTTGGCTTTCGCTATATTCAAAACGGGCAACCGGTGCGGTCCCGTGGTCGATCCGGCGATTCCAGATGGTAAGTGTCATACGCTTCGCTAGCGCCCCGACGATCCATACCCGGTGCTCTGTTGTTGTCTACTCGACTAGTCCCTGATGGTGATTCTAGTCTACTACGACGGAGAATTTCCCGGCGGTGATTGCTCTCCCAAAATCTTTGCTGGCGGCCATGATCTGCATCACCACACTGTTGATCACGTTTCACGTGTTTACGTCGTTCGTCATTCTGTAGACAACATTATCCGAGTTGATATCCGGTCCTTCCGTTACAAGCATCTCCCTGGACGTCGCTTCGAACCACGGACATTCGAAGCCCA
Source organism: Topomyia yanbarensis (assembly GCF_030247195.1). Classification (NCBI taxonomy): domain Eukaryota; kingdom Metazoa; phylum Arthropoda; class Insecta; order Diptera; family Culicidae; genus Topomyia; species Topomyia yanbarensis. Next base: position 55,034,266 of record NC_080670.1, read on the forward strand.
CATGCTCCGGTGTCTCCTCGTTCTCACACTCCGGGCACAATGGTGACGTTGCACGCCCGAACCGATGAAGATACTTCATAAAGCAGCCTTGGTCAGAGAGGAGCTGTGCCAGGTGGAAGTTTACATCCCCGTTTTTTCTATTGACTCACGTTGACAGGTTTGGCATAAGCTGCTCCACCTCCTCCTCCGTAGTATCCCATTCCTGCTGCGACCTTGCAATCGAAACGATTCTCACCATCTTCCTCACGTTTCTTGTGTTTCTCCAATTGTAACATTCGATATCCTCTGCCAAAGTGAGACAGGAATGATTCGGCGATAACGAATACTACTTCCGACACGCTGGCGGCTCGTACGGCCATCAGCTGGAACATCCTGCTCAGCTTTTTGCGATTCAGCTTGGTTTTCAGCGCCACACCCTAGGCAGGAATTCCGTATCACAGTATCGATGGCGAACAGTAGACAGTAGATGTTTCGGTTTGGCATAATCGTCGCTATTGCGTTAGTTGCTTTCGCCGATTTTTCGCAGGCGTAATCGAAGTGGTCTTCAACAACCAATCGATTGTCACATCCAATTACTTCAGTGCACGGTAGTCGATTGTCACATCCAATTACTTCAGTGCACGCTTCGATGCAATCACGTGCCCTCCGACTTCTACCTGTATCCACTGTTGCTGATCAATAACTCCTCCGTCTGATGCAGCTTGACCCAGTTCATCCAATTCTCGATTACATCTATTGTCTCCGTCACTGACACCTCCACTTCTTCAAATGTCTCACCCATAATCTTTAGTGATACGTCGTCCGCGAAACCCACAATTTTCACTTTCCTGGGTAACCCCAGGTGTCAATACCACATCGTACATCCCGTTTCAAAGAATTAGACTGAGAATGAAGCCCCGAAAAAGCACTCTGCTCTGGAAGTAGCTCTCCAGTATCTGGCAGAGATAGTCAATGTTCCTCATTCTGTGCAGCGCTGTGCTCCAGCTGGCGCTGTAATTGCATTCTTCATATCTACCATGACCACAGCGTAGCATCGATCTCCTCTTCGCTTCTGTTTGCTGCCTTCACGAGCACTGTTCTAATTGCCTCCACTTTCGACGATCCATTATAAAATCTGAACTGCATCTTGACTAGTCCGTGCTCGCTCTCCGCGCATTTCGTCAGCCTGTTAAGGACGATTCTTTCCAGGAGTTTTCCGTGTGTATCTACCAAACATACAGGCCTCAAACGAGACCGGATCCCCCAGTGGCTTTCCTGTGCTTGGCAGCAATACCAGTTTCTGTACTTTCCACATTTTAAGAAGTTGCCTTCATCTAGACACATCTGCAGCGCCATTCTGAACATGTTCGGATATACCAGGATCACAGCTTTCAGCACCACGTTTAGTATCCCATCCGGATCTGGGGGCTTCATTTTATTTCAGTCGCTTCGATGCTTCGGCGAGCTCACCTTCGCCATACGGTATCGGTTGCCAGGTAGTTGGATCGGGCTTTGGGAAGAGACCTTCCACAATTATGTTCAGCTTCCTGGGCCCCTTATTTTTGCCATCACGACTCGGTACGCGTCGCCTCAGGGATTGCCATCTACTTCTCAGTTCAGCTCGTTGTGGCGATCTGACTTACCAAGCTCTCCAGTCTTACAGCGGTCCCAGCCTCCCGAAACGCTGCCTGCCGTCCTCTGCATCAGGCTCCGATACTGCTCTCTGAGCCCTGGAACTGAGACAAAAACCGCGTAGCGTACTGAGTGTCTCGTTTCACCAGTTCGCTGGATGCAGTCAATTGCGTTGCTCCAGTTTCCGCGGCATTGTAGCGACACAAGCCGTCACAATCATTATTGTTAGATCAGCAGCATCCACGTTGTCGGTCCCGCTGTCCGGTCGAAATGGTTGAACGAAGCGATTTTTGTTGAAGGCTTCCGTCTTCCACTTTCCCTCGTCGGTCATCCTTCTCCGTCCTGCCTCAGGGCTCCGTTGACAGACACGAATCGCCTGGTGATCACTATGCGTATACTTCTCGCACACTCTCCAATCCATATTCGCAGTCAGCGAAGGGCTACAGTGTGTCGTCGATGATAGACTCCATCCAGTCTCTCTAAAACGTGCTAACGGAACCTTCACTGCACAATAGAACATCCAAATTGAGAATTTGCCCATAACCTGTACTGCAGCCATTCCTGATCCCAGTTTCCGTCATCAAGGGGCACTCGATACGGCTCTGTAATCAAAGCGACGTCACACATAGTTTCTGTCGTAGACTGCCACAACAATTGCTATGCGGTGTAACAGTAATTCTGTTTTATTTGCTTTATCTCCATTACAGTTGGCCCGAAGTTGCCCTCCTATAGGGAAAGCCGCCTGTCTGGGGATCGTTTCCGTCCACTGGAGTGCAAGCAAGATGGCTCGTCTCCCCGCATTTCCAGCATATCCAGGATCTATCCGTACCTTCGCAAGCTCCTTCCAAATGTCCAAAGCCCAAACATTTGCAGCGTGTCTCCGCTTGTTTATTTACTCGTGGAGCGGCAATCTTGAACATCCTACCGTAACTTCGCCTACCTCCAGCGCGTTGTCGACAGCGGCTACCAGTAAACGAATCAGCACTGACTGAGTTCCCTTCTTTAACCGAATCATCATGTTCACCTCGCCTAGGTTGCACTGCTGCTTCACCTCGTCTTCCGTCGTGATTTCATCCAGGTCCTTGCACATAGTCACCGTTTCCCGGCTTAAGGCTTTAACTTCTGTCTCTTCACCCAGTGATTTGGTAATAGTCTATTGCATAGTCGAGCTGGTAGTCGTGGGATCCTCCTTCAACCTGAAAAGCATCTCACCTTTTTGGGTACACCTGGTTCTTACCATGTTTTCCCCAAACCCTTAACTGGGTATCCCATCTTACCTTCACGAGGAGCGCTGAATACGTCGTCGCTTCATTGGCTTTGACGAGCACGTCTTCTCTCTTTGGTGGCTTCTGACGGCGGAGGTTTTCACTTCCTCTTCCACTCCACTTTTCTCTCTTCCTTCTGCTTTTGCGGTTTCCAGTATTACTCCTTCCGACCTACAACGGTACTCCAGCTCCCTCTCTCAGTTGCGTGACCTCCTTCTCTTCAGCTGTCAGAGCGTCCTCTGCTTCTTGGACCCGGTTGGTCTTCGGGTTCCTGGCAAGATTTTTACCCTCTATGGAATCATGGAAACTGGTGTGTTGTCCACCCCAACCAGCTTCTCCGTTCACTGCTTCGGGGGGATAGGAAGACAGCAGCCTTAGCCAACGCCAATGCTCGTTCAGCTACATCACCCCCTAGCGTTGCCGTGTCATACTCCTTCACGACAGACACTAGCGCTTTTCGGATTCTGAGAACCATCTCCTTAATGTCTTTATGAACGTTGTTTCTCGCGGTCACAAATTTATTAAGTTCCTCCACCAAGCACCTCGCATGTCATTACTTTTGGCTTCTGTGGACTTTTGGTCACCCCACTCTACTCTGCCTGTCGTTGCTCCTGCTGCTACTGTTGGTGCTGCTTCTCCTTCTCTTGCTCTTGCTAAAAAACTTCAGCTACTGCTGGTAGTGATGACCTCACCAAACTACCTCCGGCGAATGGATTCGCCGCGCCTGCTTCGTATGTGTGAGTTTCTTATTTTTACTCCCTTTTATTGGGTCCCAACTCCGGGACGCTATATCCACTCGTTGTATGTAGCCGCCTCTTGTGATCCATTATCCTTGCAAGCAGGGAGGTCATGCTAAGGTTGACACTATCCTATCCATCGTTGGATCGGCGTAAAATCGGTAATGATCCATCCGAACCTAGTACCATCTAACTAAATGGTGACGCGTTTTGAACGTACCCGGAGATCTGCCAAGGTTTTGACGGGTCGGAGTCAGCCATGCCATTAGCCCACTCACCATTCGCCGTTCAATTCGTGATCTGTGTCCTGTCCGATAACGATCGCCATGGCCAGCATGCCGTAATCAAGATGTTACTGGCATCGATCCGGATGTGCCGGTTGGCACTCAACTTGGGCTAGGGTGCTTTTATTACTGAGGTCTTTGATTACTGAAATTGTAGGAATCTTAGATGAAACGGCACAGACTCGCTTCGACGAAGTTGCTTTCGGGATTATGACTTTTTATAGGTGCAGTAAGTCACTTACTTGCCAATGTACTCAAAATATTGCTTACTTTTCTTGTGCGTTTTTCCCACACGGAACTACTTCAAAGTAATACTTTGGGGGGAGAGACATTCATAGCCCCTTTTTTCTACTAACGCTTCGTTTGATTCATGAAATGGTTTGATCTTTGAGCCATTTAGCACAGCGAGATACGGTTCAAGGCAAACTGGCGTTCTGCGACGAGAAAAGCGACCAAGAAAGCTGTGCCAAACTTGATGAAAGCAGTGAAATGAAAGACCCGGCAAATTTGAAATCCTTATAAAAGAAGATTGCGTGTATATTCTTTTATTCTGCATAAATTTAGCTTGTAAAAGAAACATGATTTGATATTTTAATTAAATTTTTGACCGATTTACACACATTCTTGTTTGACCGACTCTATTTTGATAGCAACACCCTTTAAATTGAAGTAATGTCTACTGAGTAATCCGATGGTTTAGCCATCGACACTCCTAATCGTAGCTCGGACCCGGTCCCAGTCACGCGGACGCGAAAGGGACAATGAGGAACAAGCCTCATTTTGGCTGACCAAAAAGTTCGACAAACTTCCGTGGCTGTTGGGAACAATCTTCATTCTCCTAATTACGCAGTCGGAAATATGGTAATTCAACATGTGATCATCCAACAACGAGATAGAACCACCACCATTCCGTCTAGTTCGGGATTGTTTCCGCTGCTGGCCACGGTGGTGGCGGAAACTTTGTCCTTTGGTGTGCTTTTTGAATTCTGCCAATCCCCTCGTTAAAATGATATTGCCGAAATGCTAATTGAGGTTAAAAGTAGATATTCTTACTGGGAAGGTTCAGCATAGGCGAGAAGACGGGTTCCAAGATTTTGGTATGGGATCCCCAATCGGGAGACGGGTGACGAGAAAGGGGGTTTTAGAGGGACTCCGATGTGCGCATCTTTTATTCATGAAAATGGATAACTCTATAACATCGGGCTACAATTTGTAAGAGGAAGATGAATAAATCTTAATATTAATGAGTTCGGTCAGTTAGTGTTTTTGTGACTTGTAGTAAAAGCAGCGTAAGGTGCGAGATTTTTCCTAGCTAAGCGAAGAGTTCGACAGAAAGATCGATGTTCTATTGAATTATTTATCGATAGTGTTAAATCGGTGATGAAATTCGCAACTTCTTCGCACCCAGTTGCTACCGGATGCGGGAACAGTGAGTCAGCTGTGGATACAGCGAAAGGTGATAAATTCTCTTCACTGCCAGCGCACCAAGAAATGAAGGAAAAAATCCGCTAGGGGAAAACTTTCCCAACATTTTACTTTTACTGCTGCTCAGATTCTTTCCACCGAGCGTCCGTCCAACCCTCCATCCACCGAAAACAACTTTATAATTAATGTCTTTTCGATTCTATTTCAATTTCACCGCTGGCAGCCACAGGAACTCCGTTCCAACGAATTCCTCTGGGAAATTCTCTCAAACTCATACAGGAACAGGTTTAATCCAAACATACATACAGACACACACACACACATACACTTCCAAAACGGAAATCAGGGGGTTGGAAAATGAACCAAATATATGTACATGCAATTTTCTTTCATTAGTGCTTCATAAATTATTCATTCATGTTGCCCACATTAAATAATATTCGGAAGATATTACAATCCAGTTGGAGTCTGATACTGCTTGCCGACTATCTAGTAAAGCCACAACGCACCGCACTAGTTTTCGTCCTACCGGTGTCAGTATCAGTGTGTTGGACGTTGTTCCGTGCGATCGTCTACTATGTCTAGCGTGAGAAGGAGAACGAATTGAGATGGTCATGATTATCTTGTGTTTGAATGGCGCAGGCATTGTCTGAGATGGCATACTATATAGCCCAGCACAGAAACGACAAAAGATAAGTTTTGCAAGGGCTTCCGATGCATACTATATAAATGTGACGCTATAGGCGATGCGACGGTTCAGCTGTCATGTCATGCGCTAGTAGCTAGATCTTCGGAGCAAATACCGTAGCACCAATGTACTGAACGCTCAATTACGACCAGCAGATCTAGTTCTGTGAAAAACCAAAACAATGCAGCTCTGCGATTTAAAAAACGTGTTTCGGAATCAAAATATTTTGCTAACTCGCTCTCTCCATCACTACCATTGCCACCAGCAGCAACTAAAACAGTTCTTTTAAAAGTTAGTTGCAGATTTTTTCCCTTGTTTACAGCACCCAGCCAGCAATCATAGTCGAAATCCCCTCCGGGGCACACAGTTCAAAGTAAGCCCGCATCGCGGCAAACTCTCGCACAGAACATGATTTTTGAATACCAAAATCCAACTGCAAAACAACTCAAGTGTTGTAAAACTAGCTGGGCTGAAGCGACCGAGGAATGCGGAACAAAAGCTACACCGGGCTGTCAGCAGAACAATAGTAAATTGTTAGTCAAAGTTTGCCCCGGTTAATCTTTTGGGGCGAGCGCAAATACGCGGGAAATGCCGGGAAAGTTAGTTTTTTTCTCGCTGCCAGCACCCGTCTCGGGCTGATGTTTGATAAAGTTCTGCCACTTCTCGGTTCGGTGCGTTCCTCCGGCCTATTTCACACATCATAAAATCACTTCTGGTCGGTCCCGTGCTTGCGGCCGTTTTGAAGCCACTAAGAGGAATGGTTCGTTGGAGGGAGTCCATTGTTTTATGTATAGTTTTTATTTTCCCTCCTAGAAGCGGGATCGGCGTTAAAGTTGTTTGCTGTCGAAAAGTTCTGCCAAAGTCGTAAAGCAGTTTGCCGAAATACGTTTTGTTTTTATTTTGGTTGGTTTTTTTGCGGTGGAAATAGGGAATAGGGAAGATTACAGACTTGTGGGCAATGGACATCATCATAAACGAAATGACCATCGGTTAACCCATCGAAAGTAAACTAAGGTCATAGTTGTTGCAAGATCTGTAAATGCAAATTTCTTGGCAAACTGTCAATTTTTCATAACATTAAACTTCGCAGGCGATGTTCGGCACAGTTCGTCTGCTTCTTTTAATGCACTCAATTGTTTGTAACCTTTCAGAAAAGCGGTTCCAAGTTTTTTGTCCCCGTTTTCTATTAATATTCAGAATGATTTGCACATACATACAATGGATCGACAGCCACGACCTTGAGATGCTATGTGTCGACGCTGAAACTCTTGAAACCAACGGTGGATCCAAGAGGAGGGTCCGACCCGCTGAAAATTTTTAACTTGTTGAGAAATTTTAAATTAGTTTCATTTTTAAAGTAGTTTCAAACTCAAAATCATTTCAAATCAAATTTGTCACTGGTATTTATTAACTGCGGTTATTGTGTTTGTCTAATTTTATCATGCGAGAGTGTGTGTAAAGAGGATTAATAACCCACAACGGAGCCACCCTCAGCCTATCTTGGTGTGACTACTGGGGAAAGTGATTGGAATTAGAGAGGGGTGGGTCTGAAGAGGGTGTTTGAGGTGGTCAGTTGAGAGGGATCTGTTGGGGGGAAGGGTGGTGTGTAATGGGGGGCGTGCAACCCCTCGCCACACACCTCTAGCTAAGCCCCTGTTAAAATACAGAAAACCAATCTTTGTCAAATAATTTTTTAGGTTGGCGCTGTTCAGAGTGATTGCGTATTTTTTCTATAAGAGTAAAAAGTCCAAAAAAGTCAATATTCATCAAAAAAAAATCAGTATCGCATCAAATCTCGACTTTCTATGCTTTTTAAAGACATTTGACATCAAAAATACAAATTTAATTTTGAAATGTTCCTTTACTCCTTTGAGCATTTCTCAGTTCCTGCTTATAGGGAATAAAGAACCACCGTAGATGGCCACCTGTGGTCAAAGGGACCTTGGCATCACCTTGATATCATAGTGGAACCAGTTTATATGGGAATTTGCTGTGTGTTCGCACTCTTCAACACGTAGCTCCGGAACCGAAATCCGATCAATAAAAAAAAAATCAATAACGACCGATGGATGGGTGCAAGCTTGTAGCTTTAATTTGAGACTAAGTTTGTGCAAATCCAAATACAGTGGAGAGCACGAGGATAGCAGGGACTGGAGGACAGCAGTTCAGGGGCTTAACGACGCCCCCCCAGACCTACTGCGGGGAGTCTTGCTAGGATATGGTGGAATAAGGCAATGTTGGGCTCTGCTAAGCCTCTAGAAAAAGCCATATAAATCCGAAAGTAGCTCCGCCGAAGAGAGTCGATGCCGCTTCCACTAAGGTTTTATCCAAGACTTTAGCATAAAGCACCCTCACCTAACTGGAGTGCAAACCGATACATTAATATAGATACCAGTAAGATCCGAATTACGCCATACTGGCGGCAGAACACGGATGTGAATAAGGATTTTATCGAAATTTATCCACGAACCGACAGCCACGCCATTCTACTACCTTGGTAAGGATGGAAGGGTACATACGATCGAAACCTGGCACCTCAGCCGGTGGAAGTACACTCAGTTGAACGTTCCTGACTAGCACCGGTCCAGTTCTGAATGCGGTACCCCATGAAGAACCGCGTCAACTCTTGCATGCGACCTCACTGCTCGCAAAGCTAACAGTGGGATCATACGAGGTGACTACTTATTGCAGGCGGTGATAGCGGCTTACAGACCCAAAAAGCATGGAAGAAGACAAAAACCACGAAAATTTAAAAAAAAATCTAACGGAGCAAGTGTGGTGAACCCGTCGACCAAAGGTGGTCTAGCGAGGTCGCCGACCGAGCATAACAGACAACAACAACAGCAAGTACAACCGTACCAGCAGCGAGAGCAGCCCAGGTAGGCCATACCGAGCACGAGCGGCGATAAACCAACTGGACGCCAAGGAAAGTTAGAGTTTCAGGTGCACACGCCGAAACGAAGCATTAGATGGAGACTGATCCGAGCGGACTCATTGGCTAAGTGGCAGCAAGAGTGAGACAACGCGGAAAAAAGAAGGTGGACCCACCGACTCTTCTCAAATGTACATGAAGAATCAGACGTACCCAAAAAAGTGAGATGCCCTTCGAGCTGAAGAAGGATCCCACGACTAGTAGCACGATCTTGCAGGAGACTATCACCAAATCGATGGGTGAAAAGGCAGAAGTCAAAGCCTTAAATCCAGAGACGGTGATTATGTGCAACGACCTTGATGAAATCACGACGAAAGACGAAGTGAGAGGTGCACTGAAGCAGCAGCGTAACCTGGGCGTGGTGCACATGACGAGGAACTCAGACAGCGATGCTTCGTTTACCGGTAACCGCTGTCGACAAGGCGCTGAAGATAAGTAAAGTTACGGTTGGATGATCGAGATGCCCATTGAGAGCCACACAGTGAGTAAATAAGCAAGCGGAGAAATGCTTCAAGTGTTTAGGATTTGGACATTTGGCAGGGGCTTGCAAAAGGCCCGAATAGCTCCAGGGTGTGCTGAAAATGCAGGCAGATGGCCCATCTTGCGGGAGACTGCACGCAGAGACCAAAGTGCATGCTTTACGCTCCAGCGGACGGAAGCGACCATCAGATGTGTGGCTTCAAATGCCCTGCCTACAAGAAGACGACTGCAGGTTAACAATAATGCAGATAATCCAGATAAATCAGAATCACTGTAACACCACACAACAACTGTTGTGGCAGTCTACTACAGAAACTATGTGGACGTCACTTTGATTGCAGTGCCATATCAGGTCCCCACTGATAACGGTAATTGGGTGGCGCATAGAACGGGAACGGATGCAATAAAAGTTATGGGCAGATTCCCCATTCAAGTCGTGGTAGAACGCTCATACGAAGGCTTCGTGACGGCAAAATCAACGGTGTCTTCATGTGCAGTTGTTAAGCTCCTCCAAGGTGGATAGTGGAGCAGTTCAGGCTAATGCTGGAGCAGTTAACCGAGCAGTTGATCGGTCAAAAGGTAGGTATTGGTAGTGATTTCAACGCCTGGGCTATGGAGTGGGGTAACCAACAGAGGAGGGTGTATCCCGCAGGAAGTTCTAGCGAAGTTAGACGTACAATTGGGCAATGAAGGTTCCACTAGCAAATTTCGAGAAGTATACACATAGCGTCCACCAGTCGATTCTCTACCGTATCGGCCAACGAAACCCTACTGCAGCACGTAGAAGGATGACCTGTGAACAAATGTGGAAGACGATAGCCTTCAACAAAGGCCTATTCGTTGAGGCATTCCGGTTGAATGGTGGCACTGAGAACGTGGAAGCTGCTGATCTAACAAGAAGGAGTCCGCGACGCGCTGCTTGTCTCAGAACCAGAAGGCGGGCACAGAGAACATGATCGGAGCCAGATAGAAAAGAGCGCGTGGCTCCGTTTCGGGAAACTGGGGACACTTTAAAACGGCAAATCAGATTGCCTAAAGAAGCTGTGCCGAGAAGTAGACGTCAATCCCTGGGGTGAAGCGTACCGAGTCGTGATGGCGAAAATGAAGGGCTCGTCAACGCCACCCAAAACGTACCCAGGTAAGCTGAAGATAACCATCGAGGGTCTTTTCCCGAAGCACAATCTAACTATCTGGCCATCAACACCGTACGGCGAAGAAGAAGGAAAAAACACGGACGATCGGCAAGAGACTAACGATGAGCTCGCAGAAGCGTCGAAGCGCCTGAAATCAAAGAAAGTCCCCGGTCCAGAAGAAATACCAAACATGTTGCGATTTTGGCATATCCAGACATGTTCAGGATGGTGCGGCAAAGGTATTTAAATGATGGTAACTAGCCCGAAATGTGGAAGGTACAGAGGTTGGTGTTGCTGCCGAAGCCAGTGTAGGCACATACGTCCGCTGGATACACTCGCAAAACTCCTGGAAAGAATCATCCTCAACAGGATGACGAAATGCACGGAGGTTGAGCGCGGACTATTCAAACTGCAGTTTGGATTTCGCAAAGCAGTATCGACAGTGGAGGCAATTCGGACAGTGCTCGAGTGTACTGAAAAGGCATTTAAACAGAAGCGAAGAGAAGATCGGTACTACGCTTTTGTCACAATAGATGTGAAGAATCCATTTAACAGCGCCAACTGGGAAGCTATCGCTGCAGCGCTGCACGGAATGAGGGTTCCTGACTGTCTATGCCTGATCCAGAAGAATGACTTCCAGAGCATAGTGCTGCTGTACGAGACGAGCGAAGGGCAGAAGTCAATGCGAGTGACAGTGGGTGTTCCAGACGCCTCCATTCTCGGTCCAATTCTATGGAACGGGATGTACGATGGGGTGTTAACACTGCGGCTTCCCAGGAAAGTGAAAATCGTGGGTTTCGCGGACGACGTGTCACTAACGGTGATGGGTGAGATATTTGAAGAAATGATGGTGTCGGTATCGGACCAGGAAACAAACGCAATAGCGAGGATCATGCCAAAAGTCGGAGGCCCGAGAAGCAGCCCAAGATATCTGCTATCTAATGTTTTGTCATCGATACTTGGATATGGGTTTCTCGTCTGGGCTCTGAGGAGTTGAAAACCAAGCGGAACCGCGAAAAAATGAACAGGTCGCTTCGGCTGATGGCCGTATGATTCGCTAGCGCGAACACAACAATGTCGTTGGAGGCAGTATGCGTTATTGCCGGGATGATCCTCATCTGCACCACCCTGGTGGAGCTATCGTGTGCTACAATCGGAGAAATACCAGAGACGTGAGGAACATGGTCAGAATCGTTTCGATAGCACGGTGCAGCAGAAATGGGAAAACTAAGGAAAAGGGAAAGTGGACCTACCGACTCATCCCAAATCTGTCGACGTGGTTCAATATAAAGCACGGAGAGGTAAACTTCCACCGCTGTTTCATGTCGGGCCATGGCTGCTTCAGGTAGTATCCTCATCGGTTCGGATACGCTACGTCTACCTTTGTGTCCAGAGTGTGAGAACATCAAGGAGACACCGAAGCATGTGGGTTTCGAATGTCCGAGGTTCAAAACGACGCACAGAGAGATATTTGAAACGGGAGAACCGGACTGGATAATGCTGTCTACAGAATGACAAGCGACGTAAAACGTGGAACGCGGTCAACAGAGAAACCGAGAAACTCTCCGCCGGAGTAGGCTAGATCCACTACCGGGGACTAGTCGAGTGGACTGGAAACAGAGCACCGGACATGGATGGTGCCCCAGCGAAACGAATGCCCTGCTCCACCGGAACCGCCGAACTGATCTCGGTTTCGGAAGGACTTCTCTCACCATGGAATTCTCCGTCACAATAGACTAGGTCCAATGTCGAGGGCTAGACCGAGTAGTTCGCGAACAAGTCGGGAGCTCAACCAGTAAGTGGTGCTAAATTACACAAGGGAGCCGAAAGGCTCAATAAATCAGACAGTCTGAAGTTTGCCGCCCCGATTGTCCTCGTGGGAGAAGAGCACTAATTTTCGACCCACGGCTAGATTTCCTACTGCCTTACAAAAACGCCACGTTGTGTGTATGTATTATCATTATTTAGTAAATATCGTTATATTCAAAACGAAGACTTCTCAATTTCTATACATTAGTTGATTGCAACAAATGCAAGCTACAAATCATTTAAAAAAAATCATAAATTCATTACATATATTCAAAAAATGAACGTATTAGCTGACTCAGATCAATTTATGTTGTAGCACGATTTTTGTTAAAAATTAGCAGCACGAGCCTAATGGATCACCTCAAACCAGTTCGTCAAAAGCACTGCGAAACTTCCAATCTAAGTTTATTTCCGAGGATGCTTTACCAGGATCCAGTTGGAGTGTCCTGAGGGTCTGGACCTTCCTTCCAAATTTTAATCTTATTGAGAAATTTTAAATTAGTTTCAAACTGCAAATCATTTCAAATCTAATTGTTCACTGATTTCCATTAAATGAGGTTAGCACACTGCTCATTTAAAATCCGAAATTTCAGAAATTTTAATATATTTAAAAACGATGAATTGAAGTCATCCGGATACCCGAGATAGCGTTCCTGAAAGCAAACGTTTCCGAAAAACGAAGCGCATTGTTACTACTGGTTGTTTTTTGGTAGATTGCTGTTGTTGATTGAGAATATTTACTTCATATCCAATATCCATAGCGTCACAACACCGGACGGTGATCCCCTGACTACTGCAGCAACGATTCTGCTCCCTGGCAGCAAATATGGAAATTGCTCTCAGACGCAATAAATTATTTATGGAACTGCATTAAATATGTAAATGATTACAGGTAGAACGGCACCGTCAGCTATGGTAGTGCAGACTACAAATGAACGATAAAGATGAATTTATGAGCTTTAGCTATTTGGAACCCGGCGTCGCCACAGACAAATAGATAAAACACTCGTTCTTGGAACGTGAGTTTATGCTAATGTACAGAAGCATTGAGGGATGCAATCGCTTAGTAGAAAAAAGAAAATGCACCCCTATGTACTGTCACTAAAGATAGAAAGTTAGTATAAATCAGTTTATCTGTGGAGTCACCTCTCACATTCAAGCAAACACACTACATACTTCATAATCCATGGGTTTTATATGTTTGAGACATTTTCCGATCGAGTGTCGAGTATGTAAACCTACCCACATGGTAGACAAATCGAAAGGGTTCGTATTCAGCACCAAATGGATGCGGTGGAAGCCCTACTGAACCAGAAGCAAATATTGGATATCGATAGTTCTTCATCCGGTTCAATATGTCAGAACTCATCCTCGGTACAGGTGTTGGTAATATGTGCGATGCCTTCACTTCACCATTAAGTAGGGCAATCTTCCATGAGTTCAGCCGATGGAGGCAGGTTTACTATAACAGTGGCGTAGCTAAAATAGTGGAATTATTCAGTTGGAAAAAATGCGACTGTACACTGTACACATACAAGGTGGGGGAAAATATTCTCGATGAATGATTTGGTTTTATTATTTGCATTTTAAACAACATTATATTTTAGAGAATTGTAGGAGCATTACAATGATTGAATCTCAAAATATTTTCTATTGTCTTTGTTGAAGAAAACTTAGGATTGTTCCACGGGTCTGAGCCGCCGACTGGCTGTTTAAAGGTTGTTAATTTGTATTTGTATTTGTGAACATGTAAATTCATCTGACAGATTGTCTTAATGAATAAAAAAAACTTAAAAGCTAATTATGACGAACAACACGAAATTGGTTAAGTAGCCGTTGACGAAACACGTTGGACGACATATTGAGTTCTACAAGATGACGACACGAATGAACTCATGATGAATGAAGTTCATGTTTGACAATTCTCGGTGGTTTGTTTACTTTGTCAATTGCGTGAGCTCGACTCGAGCTCGAGTGCAACGGGTGCTCATCTGTCACATTCGAACTCACGTAACTCCCATGTAAACAAACCACCGATAATTGTCAAACGAAGTTCATCCAGCTCATTTTGTGGGGTTATGTCGGTTGATGTAAAACCTAATTGAAATCAAATGAATCTGCAAATTCGTTGAACCGCACGCAAATGAATCGAAGCGGGTTATGCGGACCGTATTGCGTATTCCGAGGTTCCAGGAACAGGAGATTCGACGACGATGTCGTCTCTCAGGAGCGTACAAATTTAGCTGCACTAGCAGAGAAGGGCAGCCAATGTCCGTCGGTAGTTTTGCTGCGAATGATGCTTGTGAGATGATCCATCGTACCTCCAGAGGCTCGATGTTTAGCAGACGGCAACGGTCTTCGTATGGTGACAAGTTTATTGGGTCACGCCATGTATCTTAGAAATTTACGTTCAACACCTTCAATCCTGGCAATCCAGTTAGCATGGTAAGGGCACCACACCACAGCATTAGATTCCAACAAGGATCATACCAGCGAACAATACAATGATCTTAAACACAAAGGATCTCGAAACTCCGCTGCAATTTTGAAGATGAATTCCAATTGTCGGTTTGGTTTTGATAGAATATCGCCGTAGTGAAGTTTGAAAGTCATTTCACTATCCATTAAAGAGCTTCCGCAAAAAGATTGCACTTTTCCGTTTCAGTGCAAGGAGTTATATTTTCTAAAACCATGAAACATGGCAGCCCCGTTTCTTTTCTTTTGGAGTTGACAAACGACCAAATAAGTCTCTTCAATGCGCTTGACATGACGATTGTTCAGTAGGGCATTGCAAAAAAAAAATTTTTTTTTAATTCTCTCATATTGTGACAAATGTTAAAGTAAGCTCAGATGCCAAATTTCACATCATTTGGACAATTTTAGACCCCCGCCCACTTCGCTTGATTTTTTTTTAAATTGGTACTATGGGAAAATATGGAGGAAAAATACATTAAATGCTATAACTTTTGAAGTAGCAATCAGAAAATTACAATTTATACCTCTTTTGAAAGGAAATAATCTTATTATTTGAATGGATATTTTTCTTTCTGGGAAAATACGGGAAAGTGGGGTACTGGGTCATTTTGGCCCAGAAATCCCATATTTTTAATGATTATTCTGCTCCGTGATGCAAATCATACATATTTTGTAATTTTTCTAATGTGATACAAAAGCAAAAATCGATCGGAGTCTTTTTGACCTTTGTCCGAATACGAGAAGTTCGAGTTAAATGGCCTTTTGTCATTCATATTAAACTTCATCATATTCTCACTCAATTTTCATAAATTATACCTTGTTGAACGTGGAAAATCCTTAGGATTATAACAAAAATAGATTCGCTACCGGTAAAATTCAGGAACATCAAATTATCTGACATATAGTGTCGATTTCACATTTTTATCATAAAACCACACACATTAACTCCATTTAACAACAAAATTCTTATTTAATTTACTGCTTTTAGTGTAAAATATTCTTAGGGATCACATGAGAAAAGTTTTATTCCTGGAAAAATAGAGGAAATTGAGGTATTAGGAAAAATAAAGAAAAAAAATGAGATTTGTAGAGTAAATATCAAAAAGTTCATGTTTCTGAATTTTACCTCTAACGTTTTTATTTTTGTTTTATTCCTCAGAATTTTACACGTTCAACAAGTTGTATTTTATGAAAATTAATTGAAGAATAATAGAGTTATATACATGAGAAAATGATATGAATGACAAAAAGCCCTATAACCCCAACTTCTCGTATTCGGACTAAGGTCAAAAGGGTTCCGTACGTTTTCTGAGATTTTTTCTCATTAGAAAAACTACAAAATATGTATGATTTGCATCACTGAGCAGAAAAATCATTAAAAATATGGAATTTTGGGGTTAAAATGACACAGTACCCCACTTTCCCGTATTTTTCCAGAATTCCAGAAAATATCTCCATTCAAATACTAAGATTATTTCCTTTCAAAAGAGGTATAAATTGTAATTTTCTGATTGCTACTTCAAAAGTTATAGTATTTAATGTATTTTTCCTCCATATTTTCCCATAGCACCAATTTCAAAAATTTCAAGCGAAGTGGGCGGGGGTCTAAAATTGTCCAAATGATGTGAAATTTGGCATCTGAGCTTACTTTGACATTTGTCACAATATGTACTGCAGTTCCCGTTTGCCGTATTTCAAAAGACAATTGAACGCCACAAGCAATCAGTATCGCCGCTACACTCACTTCCTGAACAATAGGGCCTCGCAAAAAAAATTTTTTTTTGTATTCTCAAAGGCCTTTGAGAATACAAAAAAAAATTTGCTATGCCCTATTGTTCAGGAAGTGAGTGTAGCGGCGATACTGATTGCTTGTTGCGTTCAATTGTCTTTTGAAATACGGCAACCGGGAACTGCAGTACTTTCGCAGGGCAGCTGATCGCGGTCGCTTGAGAGCGCGTAATCAGCTGGTGGTTTATGCGGGGGCAATTTAGGTGGAACGGAACGAGAAACAGCATACTCCACAGCGGCACTGCAGCACTCCAAAGCTTCATCAATACTGGTGGACGATTCAACAAATTGCCAATTGGTGACTAAAAGCATAGCATTTAATGCAATATAATCTGCTCAACGAAAGTCCAGAGAGTTCGAAATGGAAGGTGGGCATATTAAATTCCACGCTAAGAGCCGGGTGATCAGCATCAAGATCAATCAAGTACTCGAAAGACGACGACACTGAGGTGACCGGCAAAGCAATATCATTTGCGAGTACGACACCCAAAAGGCGTTCGTTTCGGTTCAATAATTTATTGATTTGAGTGAATCCATGTAAATTGAACCCGTCCAAGAGAGCAGAGCTGGCAACCGGCATATGCGAGAATAGAGGGTCAACATATGGTATGTCTCTCTCAGAGAAACGCCAATGCAAATTCGACTGGTTATAGTCACCGAAAAGAAGAGCGGGAGTGTGGGAGCTAAATCGTGATGATATCGAACCCAACGATTCCACGTGTTCATTGATACTCACCGTATTAATTTTTCGGTCAAAAACGACCCACAACTGTTCGAGCGTATTGGAAATGGTTGCGGGATCCATGTAAGCGTTTAGTTTAGTCGACACAGCTATTAAAACACCCGCGCCGGCTGTTCAAGGGGGACCAATCATTCCTAAAAGTGGTGTATTGATGTCCAAACAGTTGTGCGGAAAATATTTGGTCATTTAGCTAGGTTTCCGTTAGGGTGATTTGACGTACTCAGCTTCCGAAACAGCCAAGAAAAATGCGTCTATTTTGGTTCTTAGGCCACGTACGTTCTGGTAGTAAATACGAATACTAGCGGAGGGCTCTCCTGGATCTGGTGGCTCGGGGGCTTCCTCACTGCTTATTATGTTCAGCTGGTCCATCACATCATTCGCGTTAGCTTGCAAAACGGCATTATCCACACACACCAAAAAATAATGAAAATTAAACGACATGTAAATCAATACGAATGTAAACATACAAAGCTTGAATCAAAAAATTGATTGAAAATTAAGTTGAATTCGATGCACTCAATGAGAGCATCAGAAAGCATGTGATTTTGCACTTTCGTTCGTGTAATATTACATGTCATTCATTTTACAGCAATATGGGATTAAAAATACATTCAAGAGCATTGGTTTGCTGTTTAATGAAACTGTAATTTCCAATCAACGTGAAAAATTACAATAAATATCGCTGAAAAAAGCACGACAAGTTGTGTGTATTTGTGCTGGAGCTTAATTTGACATTTATATTCATGCTCCAAATATGTGCATGAAAATAAATTTAAAATTACAAAATATTTTTTTCTGTGCAGAGCGTGTTGTAAAACTATCCACAAGGCTACGGGCTGCGGGCTGATCAGCAGCATCGAGTGAAGCGTTGGTGCAACGGGCGATAACGTCGTCCGAAAGGGAGATTTTCAAATTATTGTTTACAGTAACACAACATTCAGACACAACCGGAGAACCGACGATGTTTACATGAAACTTTGGATATATTACGACACGCAAACAAATTAAAAATCGATAAAGTACGCGATCTATAAAAAAAACACAATCAGCATAAGTCGACAGTGATGTAAGAATGAATGAGCTTCTGATTCAACTGTGCCACTGGTTGTCTTCGATAGTAGTTATATGCTGGAACATATTATGAGAAATTTTTAAGAGGAAAATAATTGCAATAAAAAGTCTTCCCTGGAATGGACTGGACGCGCATTGGCCCCCGCAATCGCCCTTTGGAGATGACGAGCTGCATCACTCTGAGGCACATCACGCGGTAGGTGCTCTCCAGTTTCTGTAGGTAACTGGTTACCCTCAGTGCTCTCGACGACTGACGGGCCGCCATACATGAGGATAGATACGGCAACGCCAGCCAGTAGCCCACGTCTACTGGCGCACACCTTTGAGACATCATCCTCGATAGTGCCGCAACAGCAGTCGACGCTCTCTTGCATGTATAGTCGACATGGCTGCCGAAGGTCAGCTTGTCGTCTATAATGACTCCGAGAGACTTCAGACTCCGATGTGAGGTGATCACGACTTCTCCCACATGGATAACTGCATGTTGTGCCGACTTGTGGTTGTTGACGATAACTACCTCCGTCTTATGCTGAGCGAGCTCCAGGCCTCTCGCGCTCATCCATTCCTCCACCGTGTTGATCGCATGTTCTGCAGCTAGTTCTGCCTCAGGGATTGATTCTCCGTGGCCCTCCAAGGTTACGTCGTCGTCAAAGCCGATGATCTTGACCACAGGAGGGAAATTCAGTCTCAGAACCCCGTCATACATGAGTTTCCATAGCACCAGGCCTAGGATCGAGCCCTGCGACACTCCGGCGGTAATAGGAACCCTTTTCTGACCGGCATCGGTCTCGTATAGCAGTACGCGGTTCTGGAAGTAGCTTTCCAGGATCCGGTACAGACCCACCGGTAGGCTAAGCCGGTGTAACGAGAGCGCGATGGCATCCCAGCTTGCGCTGCTGACTAGGACTATACTAGGGCCAATGTAATATCAATTATCACAAGGCAACTATTCAGCGCGCTGAGTAATTTTCATGTGATCTTTGTGAATCCGACTACGGAACCTTATATCATGTGATATGCAACTGCCCAGCAGTAGCGTAATTGCGATTTCTGTCCTTACATAGACAGCACCGTGATTGGACGACTGTAACTCAGAGACATACTAAACTTTCTTATTCAATTCGGTAAAGAGCTTTAGGATTTCTTGCAGGCGATTTTAACTACTTGTGAGTTTAACTTACCTATTGTTTGTTTCTGTGCTATTATTTTTCCCACCTTTCCATTTCTACTTCCTCCCTACTCCCTCTCATTTCCTTCCGATCAGGGAAAAGATGAGCAAACACGGCAAAGCACAAATCCCCAACTATATACATAAAACGTGCCATTTAAGCCAATATATTCGGTTCTGATTAAGTTCACGTGGTGGTCTTCACATTGAGGTCACAGTCCACTGTTCAAGTTCACTGACCGCACTTTATTTACGAGAACTGTCCTCCTCATAAAAACTGCGCAGAGCGGCTAGAAAAAAGTTTTTCTTGCACTTTTATGCTTGATTCAGTGCATGACGCTTAGCAAGTCCTGTCGTACCCCAATGCTTCTCAATCCTCGCGTATCCCAGCATATTCCTATAGATAATTCATTATTGATTATTAAGGGCTAAGCAAATTCCCAATTATAAACAAATTTATTTTGCTCATTATTCCACTACCGAGTGAAATTTAATGAAAAGTGCACATTAATCTACATCTTTACCCTTCGTAGAAGCCATTTCAAATGTTTTCTGTGTTGAAATTAGAACAAATTCAGAGAAATCAGCTAAACAAAAGCTTGTTTACAATTCTCATTAGCCGCCATCATGGAGCGTAAAAAGCAGGATAGCGGTTTGTAACGTTCAACGCTGCCATTACAAATAAATGGTGTCAAGCCTGATGTTTACTTTTTCAACACTGCCTCATGCGTTCTTAAGGGGGGGTAAGGGTTTCACCGTAAAAAAATCAGTTTTCTTGTCAAATTTTTTAGAAAGATGGATGAACCGAATTGATAAAAACTTTTGTACATTATACTAAATCATTTCAATAACATTCCGTAATTTTTTCATGCAAAAATATCTACAAGCGACTTGGTGATAAAGCTTTTTGTGGAACGTCTCTGGAAAACACGATTTGCGGTGTTCACTGCCATTCAAAAACTAATTGACCGATTTCTTTCAAACTTTGCATACACATTCTATGTAAAAAATGCCTAACTCCTACGTTGAGTTTTTAAGATAATTTTTCAATTAAGGGGTTTTTTTACTAAAGAAAAAATGCGGAATCGCTGTTTTCAAGAAAAAATTCGCCATTTTATGAGTAAAAAGCCCCCTTAATTGAAAAAATATCACAAAAACTCAGCGTAGAGGTTAGGCATTTTTTACATAGAATGTGTATGCAAAGTTTGAAAGACATCCGTTAAGTAGTTTTTTTTAATGGCAGGTAACACCGCAAATCATGTTTTTTTTTCAGAGACGTTCTACAAAAAACTTCGTCACAGAGTCGCTAGTTGATATTTTTGCGTGAAAAAATTACGGAATGTCATTGAAATGATGTAGTATAATGTACAAAAGTTTTGATCACTTCGCTTCACCCATCTTTCTAAAATAATTTGAAAAAAACTGATTTTTTTACGCCTGAACCTTTACCCCCCTTAATATGAAGAAAGTTAACTTTGTTATGCAATTACAGTTCGAAACGCTACGCTGTATGCATCATCCACTCACATAATGCTGATTACATTAGTTTTAATGATAGTACGTGAAGGTTTCACCAGTTTCTAGTTCCTGCGAAAGCACAGTTCACTAGGGTTGTGGTACCGGTAATACCGGTACCGAAAATCCCGGGAATACCGACCCATTTTTGGTACCGCAATACCGGTACTGAACAAAAGCCAGTACCGGTATTTTCGGTACTATACAATTTTTTATGACAAATATGTTAACTCTGCAGGGGGATCTGTTTCAGAATATCGGTCTGCAAGATAACGTTTAATTATATTAATTTGCCTTCTAGATAAATCGTTGAGATAACACCTTTGTGTGGGAATGAGGTGGGGCCATCATCATAATAATTCTAGAAGTTAAAGTTTTATTAGCGACATTCTGATTGGTTTTCATTATTCGCTGAGTGGCGCGTAATAAGACTATGGTCTAAGTCATGTCTGTGTTTGGTTTGCTCTTAAACCTTTATCTATAATAGAACGAACAGCGATTTAGTAGTTAACAGTTTTAGACTTGGTGAACTGCTTCAAATGGTGTGATTTGTAATTATTGGTGATCGGAAAATTCAGCAAAACTCCATAGTTTACAGGAAAACAAAGAGGCTGGATATGCGTTAGAGAATAGTAGGCAAACGACATAAAGTTCGAAACCAATTTTCAGAAAAGCAAGAGAGGAAATGCGATTAACCTGCTCGAATTTACTGCCATTCTCGCTTTGATTTACTGTTGTTAATAGGGTTTCATACATTTACCATCTGTTCAAGTCGACGAAAGTCGCACCACTTAGCAGTTATTGATTTCAAAGTGGCCTAGATTTCGAAATAAAAGAAGGTGCCCCATACGAAAAACATCTTCTGTGAAATGAGTCTTGCCATTCCGAAGCAATTAAAAACAATAAACATGTTTTTTGATCAGCAAAAATCAATCATCTGAGAATAAGATCGTCAGTTTGAGCATTCAATTTCAGTTTGAAGCTATTTTCGAATTTTTTACATAAATATTCAGTTTGAAGCTTTTTTCGAATTTTTTAAAAAAATATTCGAGTACCGGTACTTTACCGGTACTACCGGTACTGAGGGCTTCAGTACCGTAGTACCGGTTCTCGCCAAAAAGGGTCGGTACTGCGAACCCTACAGTTCACCCTCGTCAGAATGTTTATTGGGTTCATAGGATCCGCTGATGGATGATTCACCGTGCGAATCTGGTGGACTACGACACGATCCCAAACTCGGCTATCCATCACATTCCGGTAGACAGGAAACAACCTAGCGACAGGGAGCCAGAACTAAGAGACAAGCTTTCCGCGGCGTATGAGCAATACGCGATAACAGCGTTTGGACTGGTTGGAAACGGAACAGGGAACTTTGTGCGGACTATCTAGCATTTCACTGTGCACTCAACCTACACAGTAAAAACTGGTAAGATTTTCGGGCCCCAGCCCTCTGTCGAGGTAGAAATTTACATATTCTTTCAGTGCTTGGCTAGTGCCGGGAAGAGTGTTTAGGGTAATCCGGACAGGCCACGGGAGCAGAGCAGCCTTCATAGATGAGTTTGTAACTCTCTCTTTCTCTCTCTCTCTCTCTCTCTCTCTCTCTCTCTCTCTCTCTCTCTCTCTCTCTCTCTCGGGGCACACAGTAATCGAAATTTATACCATCAATCGAAACTCATTCCAGTTTATGACGGATTGGAATTGACTTCGAGTTTTTACGACTTCAATTTGCAGTTTTGATTAGCGATACATGCTCTGCCAGTCCGGATTGCTATCCAGATTGCCCTGAGCTAGGGTAGTGCATTCCGCAGGGCATCTCCCTCATCCCCTGGGACCAGCTACTGCGAGTCAGTCTGTGACGGGTTTCGATAAAACTCGATTGTATACCTGTGAACCAATCAGCTGCGTGTTAATTGCTCACAGGTTTTATCTTTTATTGTTGTTTCTCTGAACATTCGTGTTTTTTACACGAAGAACTTGCTGTGAATACAAAGACACGTCTCAATATCTCTGAACTTATTTGTCACGTGCGTCGTATCGACAATACCTTGGAATTGTAAAGTCAACAAAAAAAATTACATCAGCAAGGCACACTGGCAAATTCATCCGCCGCGGGTCGACCGTGTTCACTGCGAAGCAGCCACCCTCCCCATGAACCCAATTCCGCCGAACATCGCGCATATTCCCATTCAATAGGGTATCCATTAGTTGAGGATGAAGCAGGTGCTGTTTTCCCAAACGATAAAAGATACATTACCCTTATTGAGTATAACATTATTATCTTTTCCGCCGGGCACCACAAATATACTGCTGCGTTCCGTGTTCGTGATTCAGATAGTGTATGAACTTTTCCTCGAAAAGCTATTTGGGAGTCTGCGAGTTGGCTCTTTGTTACCGGTTGCTTTACTACGGTTTCTTTTACTACCGAAAAGCCCCGCATTTTTGGCGGTGTGGCTCTCCTCGCCAAGGATTGTGCAGTGAAGCTTTGTTCGTAGCCTTCTCCATCCCAACCATCGACCGTTCGACGTTAGGTCAGAAAGAAAATCTCATCAGCACCCAGTTTGCTGTTCCGTTGCAAATCGTGAGGAAAAAGAAACAATCGCATAGATAACCGAAAGTACGCAAATAACGAACAACAAGTACGAATGCCGTGGTTGTTTATTACTTATTGAAACAGAGCTCATGGTACTTGCTGTTATCTGAACAATATGGTTGGGCGCTTGAATCATTCGAATGGAAAGTAATGAGGTACGTTGGTACGTGGGTCTTCGCTGAATTAAAATGATGAATATCGTATCAATTCAACAA